>NC_061119.1:81565800-81715046 GCF_002878395.1 Capsicum annuum | reverse complement strand
ATCTAGGCCACCTTTTAAACACCACCACCTTTTAAACACTACGAAGTGTTATGGATCCACCATAATCACTTCACTAGAAATAATATGACCGAGAAAAGTCTTAACGTCTAACCAAAACTCACACTTAGAGAATTTGGCATACAACTACTGCTCCTTTAAGGTTTGCAACACCATGCAGAGGTGATTGGCATGATCCACCTCTCTTTTAGAATAGACCAGAATGTCATCGATAAAGATAATAATAAAAAGATCCAGAAACTACCTGAAAACTCTGTTCATCAAATCCTTAAATACAATCGAGGCATTATTCAAACTAAATGACATAACCAAGAACTTAAAGTGCCGATATCAAGTACAAAAGGCCGTATTCTGGATATCCTCATTCCTAATCTTAAGTTGATGAAACTCAAACCAAAGATCAATCTTTGAAAATAATTTTGCATCCTACAACTGATCGAGAAAGTCATCTATCCTTCGCAAAAGATACTTGTTCTTAAATGTTAGCTTATTCAATTGCCTATAGTCAACGCACATTCGAAGGGAACCACCATTTTTGCACGAATAATAACGGTGAACCCCAAGGGGATAAACTACGATGAAAAAACACTTATCCAACATATCCTTAAGTCGCTCCTTAAGTTCCCTCAACTCAGCTGGTGCAATTCTATATGGAGGAATAGATATTGGATGAGTTTCCAGAGCAAAATCAATACAAAAATCAATCTTCGTACCAAGAGGAACACCAGGAAGAACATCCAAAAAGACTTCACTAAACTTATTCACCGCCGAAACTGAATGTATGGAAGGATCTTCCAAGTTAGAATCTTTAACATGGACCAAATGATAGAGACACGCTTTAGAGATTAACCTCTACGTCAAAGATATGAAATAAACCTCCCAATTGGACCTAGGGAACCACACTTCCACTTTATAACCTATTCTCCAAAGAGCCTAAAGATAACCTTATGGGTCTGACAATCTAAGGATATGTAACAAGAGTCTAAACAATCCATCTCTAGAATAATATGAAAATTCACCATATAAAGTTAAAGCAAATCCACAAAAGTATGCCTAGTACCAATACCATACCTCCCTATAGACTCTTTTAGAAACCTTAAAGTCATCGATCGAGGTAGAAATAGAAAAAGGATCCAAAATAACCTCGAGAACAAATAAAATACACAGCCATAAATGGAGAAACATAAGAAATAGTGGACCCCAGATCAAGCAAACAATATATGTCATGAGAGAAGAGTTGTAACATACTTGTAACGACATTAGGTGATGCATCAAATTCCTTTTAAGTAGTAAGAGCATATACCATATTCTAACCAGCACCAGTACCAGAAGTAGAAACTGATGCAGAAGTAACATTCTTTGGGGCAGGAGTAGAACATAAATCAACCCGGGCCTTGCTTGCTATCGAAGAACCCTTACCAACTGGGCAGTTTCTAGGTATATGACCTAGCTGACCATATTTGAAACACATTTCCCTCCCACATCATAGAAACCCTATGTAACCTACAACTGAATAGATAATAAGGGCATGATAAGGTTTACTGAGCCCCACTCACTTACGATTAGGCATCCTATTCCTAAAAATTACTTCCTCCCTACTGATGCATCCCACCCAACTGTTTTTGGGTAAGAAGCACTAGCTGTAGGGAAGAAACTTGAACTCCTCCACTTTTCCTTTGGACACTTACCGCCATCCCAACTACCTTGTTATTCCCACTACCTTGTTTAGAGGACTTAAATTTCTTACCCTTCATTTCCCCAAACACAGCCAATTTCTTATTTTTCTCCTCCACTTGTTCCTTATAAACTATCAACCTAGAAATATCTGAATCCTTGATCAGTAATGCAGTCTTGCTTTCTATGATCAAATCTCAAGATAGTATAGTAGTGAATTTTCTCATCCTTTTCCTCATATCAGACTCTAATTTTAGATCATACCTTGACAACTAATTAAATTTGAAGGAATATTCCTACTATAGCTTGCTAGCAATATCCTTAGCCAACCTTTTTAGGTAATGGAATTCCCATGTACCCATAGATTACATTATCAAGTTAACTTAGGGGAATACCATGTACACCACAAGTGTTCCATTATTATATTTGTAGGGAAATCTTATGTACCCCACAAGTTGTTCATTATTATGTATACTTGGGATATTCCCTTGTACCCCACAAGGAAGTTTAATTAACCATAACCATGACCAATAAACCTTACTATTTAACCATTCAAATTCATATAAATTATTTATACCATTTAGGTTTCCATTACAAAACCATACCATGCAATAGTTCCATTAAAAGTCCAATAATACAGTAGAAGCATTATCAAAGGCATTTTATCAAATATGTTGGGGGCATAGCATTTTTAAAACCAATTCTCTTACAAATTAACCATTCTTACGATACCAATTATCCAAAACACCATTTAAATCATGAATAAAATATCATTAAAACATTGGAAAAAACATAACGATGAATTTAATACAGAAACCCCAACATATATTTGAAAACCCCAAAACCATACAATAATCATACCATCAAAACTTTGTATAAAGCATGTCTATAGGTTGAAATAAAAATAAGGTAGGAGTACATGCCTTTTATTACAAAGACGATGGAATGAGATCACTCGTAAAAGCACAAAATTGATTCTCTAGATGGAGCCCTAGTGTTCCTTTACCCAAGATCCTTAGAGAGAATTTGAGAGAGTTTTTAGGTGTTTAAGATTAGAATAATAGGGTAAATAATGTCCCAATAATGATATACATCATGGGGCCTTAAGTGGTTAAGTGGGGAATTGTCCAGATTACCCTCAACTTAAAAGCTTAAAATTCCCATCAGGTGGTACGACTACCTATACTAGTCGTACCCTCCAATACAATGCTAACCACCACTCATACCCTTAGCTTCTCCCTCTTTCTTGGGACTAACACTATCCACCATATGATTTACCCTACTCAAGTCATACCTAACCATACGATTAGTACCCCTAAACTATATCCCTTGAAGAATAGGATCAAAAGAGGGTTGATCACTCTCTTCCTTATGAGTCATTACTATGACTCATACCCTATCTTTCGACTTATGGTGAGCCGCTCGTACTCAAATTCAACTTAAACTACTATCTCAGACTAATTAAAGGAAAAACCCAAACCATACAACACATATCCAGCTGTACGACTCGTACCCCCAGGTAATACCCATTCCAGAATCCAATCAACACTAGTTAGCATACCACCAAGGCACACCACTCATACCCCATCATACGGATGGTACCTACAAATAGTATATATCCCAGAATCCAGAAATCCAACAATTTTTCTAAGGGTCCTAAACCCAATGTATTTCAATAATAAAGTACTAGCTCATACTTTTGATGAAGATAATTTTCTAGATTCAGCTGGAGGTGGTCAAGAATTAGAAAAGATGTACGATGAGCTATACACCTTGTTGAACTGGATTTATTAAGGAAATCAGGATTGACATAGTTGTACCTAGAGAGGTTTAGTGATAAAGGCTACAAGCTTAATTGAAGTTGACAATGTCACAGTATTGACCGCTCATCTCTCAGCCATACAGAATATAATAATGACCAAATTAGGCAAATTAGGTGCGAATCAAAACTACAAATCAAATGAATGTAGTATAGCAGACCATAGGTTGGTATGAGTTTTGGGGAAATAATGGTCACCTTACATCTATGTGTGGTGCAAATCCTAAGACAATCATATTTTTGGGAAATGTTGAAAGGACAAATTACGATAATGACTAAAGCCAAAAATGGCAAACTCGGACACCAAATCAATCTTGGAACAATAACCAACAACAATAATTTCAGTAGCAGCAGCAAAACACACAGGCCAGTAACTTAGAGGACATGTTAAAGAAGATCATGGCCACCCAAAAATAGAAGAATTTAGAGTATTAGTTAGTAAAAATATAGCAGGCACAAATTGCGAGGCCTCAAGGTTGTTCACCAAGTTATAATGAACCTCTAAACTAAGTAATCCAATCACTTCTAGGAATGGTAAAGAGCTGAATAAAAGGACTCCATTGACAACTAAGGAGGTAGATGTAGAGTTTCCTCCTTAACAGGTAGATGAAAAAGTTATTGATAATTAAAGAAAGTTTGAGTACTCAAATACAAAATTTGCTGAACAGGTCAAGGAGAGACCACCACAACCATTTCCACAGAGGCTTAGAAAATCAAAGAATGATGCATGCTTAAAGAAGTTCTTTCACATATTTAGAGAGATTTACATTAATCTTCCTCTTTTAAATGTTTTGTAGGGAACGCCCAAGTATGCTAAGTACTAGAAAGACATGGCGACTAATAAAATTAAGCTGCAAGATGTTGAGACAATAGTACTCACTGAGGAATATAATAGACATGGTGATGCAGAAGATGCTCAAAAAGCTCAATGACCCCTTAGAGTTTGACTCTCCCTATTCATATTGGCAACAGTGAGGTGGTCCACATGCAGAGTAATTTGGGAGAATCATTAATTTGATTCTGCTATCCTTATTTAATGCTTTGGGTTTGGGATAGGTTGATAGATAAATTAGCAAGAACAATAATCTTGCCATCCTCTAGAATATCCTCTAGATAAAACCCTATCCCATCCTGAAGGAATCATAGAGGATATTCTCATCAAGGATGGTAAGATTTTTAGGTAGATAAAAGGGTGTCAATTATCTGGGGATGTCCATTCTTGGCAATAGGAGGAGAATTAATAAATATAAGAGAATCTGATGAGTGGTTATTTTACCACTCATTCATACTCAACATTCGTGCACATTACCTTGTTTTGAATTAATAAACAAGACATAATTGTGATTAAATGCACTAATATCCATTCTTTGTAGGCATAAAGTAGAAAGGATAGAAAAATGAGGATTATAGCTTAAAATAACCAAAAAGAGCAAGAAAGTTCAGTTGAAGACCTAGAGTAGATAGGCCTTAGTTATTGCATCATGGTCTTCTAACCTCAATCACGGTAGTTATGTAGGGTCAATCAACCGTGGTTGCGTAAGTCTATCACAGTCGTGGAGGTCGTGGTCACAGCCAAGCAACTGCGATTATAACTTTGCAGATGAGTTCATCCTAAGGGCAAATCTAGAAATGTACGTGGCTGACCCTAATTTTCACAAAAAGTCTCAAACCCTAGAATTATGAAGGATATTCCATCTTCCATGATTTTTAGGTTTAGCGTTAGAGTTCATAGCCTCCATACTTTGAGAATAAAATATTGAAAATATTTTGGTTAAAAATTACATTGGAGGTCTTTTAAGAGGAGGAATAGATCAATTTCATTATTGATTTATGGGAGTGCAAAGTTTGAAGTAACATTTACTTAACCTTTAATAAATAATTTTAATGGATATTATGGGTATATCTTTTATTATTTATCTAATCTATAGCCAGATCTCCCTCTTAGGTTTATGTGTGAATTAGGGTTAATGAGTGTATGGGTTGTTATTGTTATCGTCTATTTGGTAGTTCATACTTTTGGGTATTATCATTTCTATGCTAACTTGGTTGAGATTTGTATGTGAAAGCCTTAAATACTCACATGGATTTGATTAGTGAAAGCTCCAAACTCTGGAAAGTTCAAGGCCATCTTTGGAAGATAGGTTTGGGGTGAACATTACCAATCTACATAATCCTTGAAAAAAGGATGTGGAAACTAAAGCAATGATAGACAATTATGTATGTAGTCTACTAAATTTTCAATGTCTTAGACATAAGGTTGATTGTGAAGTTACTTATACCATGGGTATCATCCTAAAAAAAGAAAATGGTATGTTACCCCCCCAACCTTTAGTCGAAATTCCAACTATACACTCAACCTTTTAATGTGACCTATTACCCCCTGAACTTATTTTGACTTTTTTTCACTTTAAAATCTTTATTTTTTGATTGCCACGTCCTTATTTTTAATAAATATTATTTTTTCTTAATAAATATTGCCATGTCATGTCTTCTTCTTCTCTTTTTCAAAAAAAAAGTTGAAGAACTCATTAATGGAGTTCTTCATCTTCCTTATTAATGGATTTCTCCAAAAATGAGAAATTCTTTTTGCTCTGAAACTAAAATCAAGAAACACTTGAACTAAGGAAACAATAAGAGTTCTCCGATTAATGAATTCTTGAATGAGGAAGATGGGGAACTCCAATTCAAAAAAATTAAAAAAAATTTAAGAACTTGAATTCTTGAATGGGGAGATGAGGAAGATGATAAATTAATCTTGAATGCCATTGATTAGTTCTTGGATGCTATTGAAGAAGAAATTCCATTGAACCCAAATTAACTTGCAAAAATTTAAGAACATGAATTCTTGAATGAGGAGATGAGAAATATGATAAATTAATCTTGAATTCCATTAATGATTTCTTGGATGCTATTGAAGAATAAATGTAATTCATGGATTCTTAGATGCCATTAATGATGAAGAAGAAGAAGAAGAAGAAGAAGAAGAATTGAAGAAGAAAAAGAAAAAGAAGAAAGAAAAATAATAATTGTTATTGATGGGTTCTTGGATGCCATTGAAGAAGAAGGAGAAAAAGAAGAAGAAGAAGAGGAATTGGAGAACAAGAAGAATTGAAGAAGAAGAAGAAGAAATAAAGAAGAATAAGAAAGAAAAAATAATAATTAAAATAGAAAATGGGGAAGAAAAAAGAAAATAATAAAGTTAAATTATTAATTTTTTTAGAGTAAAAAAATAAAAAATAATGTGGCAATGACGTGGCATGTCGTGACGGCGCGTGCATCACACCATATTTCCAATGGCTGGTCGTCAGCTTTGGCGGGTTTAATAATCCACTTTAAAATAGTTCAGGGAAATAATAGTACCACTTTAAAATAGTTCAGGTGGGTAATAAGTCACATTAAAAAATTGAGTGTGTTGTTGGGATTTCAACTAATGGTTGGGGGGTAACAGACCATTTTTTCTCCTAAAAATAAGGATGCCAAAATTAATGTTTAGTTACCAAATGTTGAACAAATCTGTTAGGTATTTCAAAGAATCAATGGGTGAAAGTTTGGTGTTTTGTTTAAAGACTAGCATCAAAATCTTTAACAGAACTACCCATATTTGATTTACAAAATTGATGTTGATTACTAACACCCACATGTCATTCCCTTAGTAATGCATAATCCCAAGATCCATGCCAAATTGTTAAAACCCTAATTATTCATAGAATCGAATTTATACTAAAAACCTAAAAAGAAACACTAGTGTAGATACTTGTCTTCCTCATTTTTATCTTTTTGTACTTTTGATTTTAATTTAACTTGTATCTATTATTTTGAATCAACTTGATTTCCACTCATATGGTTCCTCTTGTATTCAACCCCGACTCCTAAGTTGGGTAAATATATTGATGATGACCACCTTGTACTTAAATTAATGTGTAAGTTTAGCATTATCAAAAATGGCACTATTTTCGGGGATAAATTTATCATATAAAGTTAGTTCTGAATTTTAGCTTTCTTGCTAGAATTCAAGCTTGTAAATATTTGTTTGTGATTTTCTTTTTTAGGTAGATTTTTATTATATTTAATTTTTTCTATTGCATCTTCCGACAAGTATGATGTCAGTAGTCAGGAATCCTATCGTCATAACCCATGTCCAATTTATGACAGACAACACTTTAGGAGAGATCGTAACTAAGCACCCTAGAGAGAGATGGATCCACCATCTTAATCCTATAGGGAGTATAGATATTCTTTATGTAGTGGTCGAGATGGACACTAGGATGAATGTACAAATACCCATTCCCCCTATTATGTTAACTAGATTTCTAATTCTTCTTATGTGAATGATAGGTCTTATGATGAGAAGAAGGAAGAGAAACATATTGAGTCCAATAACTTTGACACAATGCTACTAGCTATTTTGTATTGGGTAGATATAATGGGGGATTATAAATGACATGAATAAAGAGGCATTAGGATGGAAAAGTTTCAAGATGGAGGAAATGGGCAAAGAAAAAAAGCATAAAACTATCATTGCCTTGCCCATTTCCTAAGAGGTGGTTCATCAAGAAGAGAAACCCAGCTATGATGATGAGCGTGGTAGTGAAAACTCCTCGGCGACTTCCTAATATATTTAATTAAATGAGGAAAAAGAATCCAAAATAAAAGAAATGATGCTAGAGTCACAATAAGTATCAAGGAAAATCTCTAATTAGGGGTTGGACCTCATTCAAATCACTTCTCAACATTGTTCTTAGAAGATATGATGACAATACATCTACTAAGGAAAATGGTGTATTTTGAGCAGTAAAATCCCTATATCTTGGAATTTGATATTCCTAAGGAGCATATGGAACCCCATCAATTAATGGCCAAAGAACACAGCTTTTAATGTACAAGGAGTGGTCTATCGGTTTCCTCATATTTTCCCAAAGAACAAATCCAAAAATTTGATATAAAATTGGGTAAAAAGGTTCATGTCTTCAAAATGGCGAGATCGAAGCCTTCATGACATGTCCTCGCATCTTCCAAGTTTTATCTTGGAAGATTTAAATTTTTGGTCCCTATGCCACTTATTGCATATTGAATGAAAGTTGGGATAGAGATTCAAATCTTCTAAGTGGAAACATAAAAGGAAATGGTGGAGGCATTATCCCATGATGTTAAACCAAGCGTTTGATGGGAGGTACCCCATCATGCTACAGAAAGTGGCCCATATTCTTTTGTTTATGAATGATAGAGCAGAATTTAATTTTGGTTTTAGTGCATGCATAATCCATGAAATGTTGATACTAGGAGAAATATTGATTGAACTTGAAAAGAGAAATTTATTAAATTGACATGTTTGGATAAAACAATGGAGTGCAAGAGACCCGATTTTTGTCTCACTTACCATCACTGTGGTCCGTTCCAATGAGATCGTGGAGGCTGTGTGACCGCTATCGTGAAACTAGGACTGATACCGCAGTCAAAATAAATTAAAAACACCATTCGAATGCCATTTCCCACATATCTCTTTTTCAAATTTTCTCAAATTCTTTCCAAATTTGTGCTTTGTGTGGAGTTTCAAAGAGTCATTTCCTCCCTTGCATTAGCTAATTTTTGTAATTAGTCTCAACTACCTTGATTTAGATACAATTACATGCTTAGAAAACGTAGTTTAGGAAAGGCCTGAAATGATGTTTTAATAACTAAATTCATGTTAGCTTGTGATAATTGTTGTGGTCATCATTTGTAGTTGGTGTTACACACTAATATGAAAGTCTTGAGTACCCAAAATTAGGCCTAAAACGTCTTAAATTGAAGTCCCATGTGTTCAATTTAATTCCCCAATAAGTCCAACTTGAATTCTTTCAAGTATGGGGCCATAATCATTCATTTTAGGCATAAATTCTCGGCTTATAATGTTTGTATGCCAAGTTGGAACAAAGAATTAGAATTAAAATTATGTATAGAAGAGTCTGCAAAATCTGTCGACTATGGTATGAGGTATCATGATCACGGTCAATGCACTACGATCGCCATAACTGAGGTCAGAGTGTGCAGGAAATAAAATTTTCTATGCATTTAATTCTTTCCCCGAAACCTTCTGTGACACTTCCACATACATATATTTGTTTGGTCTAGCTTATTTTTGGTATGATAGTACCAATGATGGCTTGAGTTTCATTGTTTACAAGATCTAAGCCTCGAAGATGGAAGAATTTCACAACACTAGATTCATGGCCCCATAATTTCAGAACCTCCATAATGCGGACTTGCACAGGACTATGTTACTCCCTGAAAGGGGTATCTAGTCAAAACTCTGTAAAAGTCTAAATCCTCCTCGGATCCAAGAATAGATGTAAAAATTAAATAAGGTTCCTTAGATTGTAAAGAGAACTAATTAAGACATTTGACCTAGGATGGTCGGCGAGGCCTGACACTAAATCCCTAAAGTCTGTTCTAAGGCAATTTCTACCTCAAGCCAAACTAAGGTTCCAGATCCCACTAAAAGGTTCTAAATAAGTTTTATTGAATAATAAGGTTGCAATTCAACCCAAGGAGTGAATATATAGGTTAAATTTACCTAAATATGGCTTCCTAACTGGTAAAATAATCAAAATGTTGTTGACTATGCGCTCAAGGCATAATATCCCATCCCAGGACTAGCATAATATTATATTAAAACAATAATAAAGTTCAATAGATGATTAAAGTAAGCCTAGACTACCTGGATGATGAAGAATGCCTAATAAAGTTTGCTAAATTGGAGATTTTCCCTCTCGAGAAGCCTCTACATAATGCTGAGCTATAAAATAGGGGTTTACACATTAATATGATAATAACAATACCCATATTGCAATTTAATGCTTCGGGTCCAAAATTGAGTCAAAATACCATATGGGGTATACTTGTGAAATCAAAGATTTTAAAATCGTCAACACGCCCCTCTATGTTCAATGAATTTTTACCATAAAGAATTAGTAAATTCTAAGATAAAATGACACCAAGATAAACATACTAAGAAACTAGGGATTTATGAATAAATCAGAGAATTAAATCATGAATTATACAAAAACATAGATGGATTATGATGACAAAATGACTTTTCAGAGCTCACCAATAGCCTATTATCACCCAAGGATCAATCTCCTAATTTTCTAAGATCTCTATTGTTTAATGGCTTTTTGGACTTGAAGAAAATGAGAGAAAAATGGGTGAATAGGGAATAAATGCCACTATAGTTGTTGCTTAAGAATCCATTTGATCAATTAAGGGATGATCACTCAAGCGATATATGATTGTTTAAGCGACCCATTCCCTAAATGACCTCTGCTAAAGCGAACAATACATTGCTTCAGCGACATCTAATAAAGCGGTCAGGTGTCCGCTATAGAAATATGGCGGGGACTCGACCTAGACAATAACGCGACTAACTTGATCTGTTAAGTGACCACCACTTAAGTAACCAAAGGTAAGATGAAGCAGTTGGACTAGCTGAGTACATGCACTAGCTGAAACTTATTTTTTGCAAAGTTTTCATCTGCCCCTCAAGGTTCATTCAGAATTCCATGAACGCAAAATAACTACACTACCTTATTAAATTCGACATTCCAGACTAAATGAAACCATCAAGAATTTCAATCTGGGGTTGTTTCTATCAAATATGGATGCACACTCAAAGGCCACTATTATCAAAATTGACCTAATAACCTAATATATGTCAAAAACAAGGGATCCGACCAAATGTCCCCAGCCTAAATTCGGCATTCCTAGGCTGATGAAACTATAAGAATTGGCATACAAGGTCGTTAACTTAATGTTTTTCCTAGTAGACAATCCTTTATAGCAAAAAACTTCAAAATAGGGAATTACCTCTAAGATCCAAATAAACTGCCTGATAATCGAACAATCATCTCCAACTAGTCATAAATGACTTGGGGCACTTATAGGAAAGCTCTAACTAGCAAAAAAGTATTAAATTACAAAAAATGACACAGAGGGTCATTACTCAATCCATAACTAAAATGACTTTTTTCCACAATAATTGTGTTAATATGTACTTGAAGGATCAATTAGATGGGGATAATGGGCCTGCATCTTGCTCTTGATCTCTAAAGAGGATTACTCTATTGGGCAGTGTCTCTATTAAACATTAATCATTAGAATCTCCTTAGAGCGCAACCGTCTAACAATCCTAGAAAATATGAGATTTCTCTCATCTACAAAAGTCAATCTCCCATCCAACTTAATTGAGTCCAATAGAAGAACACATGACTCATTAGGTATATAACATTACAGCATAAAAACATGAAAAACTTGATGAACAATGACTAATATCAGGGTAAGTCCATCTTATAAGAAACCTCTCCCATGATGTGAAGTATCTTTAAAGGCCTAATATCAATGATTAAGATTTCTCTTTCTATCAAACTTCATCATGCCCTTCATCGGTGATACTCGAAGAAACACTCGATCCCTAACACCAAACCTCATGGCACAAAGTCTATAATTTGTATAAGATTTTTGCCTACTCTAAGCAGTCCTCACCCTATCCTGAAACACCTGAATCTATCTAATGACCCCTAAATGAAGTAAGTACTATGGGACCTATCCCTGAAGGTCTCAAACCACCATATAGGTCATTAACGAAAAATACTATATAATGCCTTAAATGGTGCTATCTTAACTCTCGAATGGTAGCTATTAGTATAGTAAACTTTTGCAATGCTAAGTATTGCTTCTACTGATATCCAAAGTCCATAACATAAGCCCAAAGCATATCCTTGGGAACATGAATAGTCCACTCTGACTCCACATCAGTTTGAGGGTTAAAAGCAGTGTTAAGTACCCAACTTTTCATACAAATTCCTCTAACGCTAAAAGAGAATACCCAAGCTCTATCTAAAATATTAGATATGGGTAATCTATGTAGGGAAACTATGGACAACAATAATTTGACTATATCTTCCAATGAGTGCCATACAAGTAATGCCTCAAAATCTTAAGCGCAAGAAATATCAACGTCAAATCCAAATCATGGGTTAGGTAGTTGCACCCATGAATCTTCTTCTACCTTGGTGTATAAGTAATACCTATACCTTGATACATTAGAACATAACTCAAACTAACAATTCAAGCAGTAATATATAACATAAATCCCTTACTCTAAATAGGAAGAGTTAATATTGGAACTAAAGCAAGAAAATCTTTGATCTTCTAAATGATCGACTAGCACTCTTCAAACCACTTATAAGGAACCTCCTTACTATACAATCTAGTAATCAGTTATACAATAGTACCCAAACCATAAATGAACTGCCTGTAGTAACTTGCCAAACCAATAAAACTATGACCTTGGATAGAGATGTGGGTCTAGCCTAATCATTAATATATTCAATCTTCATTGGATCTACAATAATCCAACACTTAGATACCATATGTCCCAAGAGTCTAATAGTATTGATCCATAACTCACACTTTGAGAATTTGGCAGAAAGCATATGATATCTTTAAGTCTGAAGCATAATCATTAGCTATTTCTAATGCTCCTCCCCTCTCCTTGAATATGTAATAATGTCATTGATGAAAAATATCATGAAGAGTCCAAATAAGGTTTAAATATACGATCCATCCAATTCATTAACGTGGATAGGGCGTTGGTCAATCCAAAAAACATCACCAAAAACTCATAATGGTCAAAGTGAGTCCTGAATTTGTCTTTGGGATGTCCTCGGCCTGAAATCCTAAACTATGGGATTGAACCTCAAGTCAATCTTAGATAACACTATTGTTCACTTAAGTTAATTAAAGAAGTCATTAATACATGGTATGGAGTACCTATTATCCATTGTGACCTTATTAAGTTGACTGTGATCAATGCACATATGCCCTGATCCATTTTTTTTCATCATAAAAAGAGTGAAGTACCCTAAAGGTGACATACTCAACCTAATAAAACCCTTACCCAAAAGATTCTAATGATGAGAATTTAGCTTTTTAAGATTGGTAGGAGCCATATAGTAAGGTTCCATAAATATAAGTTAGGTACCCAACTCGAGATCAATAATAAACGTTTTATTAAGATCACGAGGAAGGCTAATCATATATGTAGAAAATAGATTGAGAAAATAACACACTATAGGAACAAAATTAAGTTATTGACTCTCCACACTAACATCAAATATATAATCATAATAAAACTCATAAGCCCTCGATATAAGACTCATATCCCAAACTTATGAAATTATCCCCTTAGGCGCATGCCTAATTGAAACACCTAGGTTTATAACCATCAAAAACTTTCTCCATTTGTATTACTAGGGTGGGTACGAGTAGGGGCAAGAGTTATACCCCTTCGATATGAGTCGTATTCTCTTTCCCTTCCCCTCTTATAACCTATACAACATGTAAGGGTTATTCACTATCATATGTAGGAGTGAACCCTACTCAATTGTACCCTAAGTAAACAAGTCATACCCAATATGATTGTATAAATGGAAGTCCTTACTTTTAAAGAAATGCTTTAGGTACAAGTGGTGTATATGACTTAAGGGTTGAGTCATACCCTTTGGATATGACTCAAGGTGTGTTATTATACCCTTAATAGTATAGGTGAACTAGGAGAATCGTATGGTAAGATTAAGGGTACTACTCGTACCCTAAGGTATGGTACGTGAAGTGAGTCGTACCCCTACACGGGTTCATTTTGAGGCTTTAAAATAAGGGACTTGTGATCACTTCCCATGCCTCAAACCCTAAGTTCATTAACTACTTCAGTGTATAATGCCTCATTAAACATATCTTTGAGTGGATCAAACATCCAAAACACCTTTTGAACTCATCTTTGAAGAACTAGAGGTGGGGTTTCAAGGGTGATCTTCAAAAGGCAAAGTGAAGTCAAGTTTCTTGGTGAATCAAGTTGTCTAAAGCATGTAAATCGTTACCCTATTAAATAAATCTGAACTAATGTATTTCACACTTTTATTAGTAAGTGTACATGGTAATTTTTAAATTAATGAAAAGGGTTTTGTTGCCTAATGATTAATAATGTTGATTCTTGCTTAGACTTAAGTTTATACATGTTATTGATGGTGATATACATATGTGGGTTCTTTTTGTAATTAGTTTAACATGGGGGTATTGAGTAACCCTAATCTTGATGATTTCTACCATTAAATAGATTTATCAAAGGTATGCACATAATGTGTTTCTGGAAATGACTAAGTGAATAGTCTAGTAATATTTTGGTGATTTTTTGAACTAGGAAAATGGCCCAATAAGTATGAATGATTTATAAATGGTTTGTTAAAAGTATTATGAGCTATGTATTTTATAATTGATGACAATGTTGGGTTAATCGACGAATAAGGGGTTGAAGTCCCTAAATATGATAATGTATTTGAATTTTGTATTGAAACAAGTGTGGTGAGAATATGTTATAACATGGTAAATGAAATGTGAATAGTTTGTGAGGGTTTTGATGACCACAACTTGAATTGTATGATGGATTAAATAAAGGAAATGGCCTATTGAAATGGTTGAGCAATGAAGTATCCCATAAGAATCATAGGGTCATGCATAGTGTTAAATTAGTTAAATGGTTAAAGTCCTTAAGTATTGTATGGAATAAATGTTGATGCACGGGCAAAGTATTAAAGTCTGAATATCAAATATTGATAACTTTAAGGTATTTACGTTGACGTCCCTTGCCTTAGGAAATGGCTCGAGGTTGAAGTCCTTTGCCTTATAGAATGGCTTGAGGTTGGAGTACCTTGCCCAGTAAAATTGCTCGAGGTTAAAGTACCTTTTATTAAAGAGATCTCTTTTCATTAATGTACCTCTGAATGAAAAAATTTTCTATTAGAGTCCCTTAGCGTGAGGTTAAAGTCAATTGTCTAATGGATGGGCATGAGGTTTGAGTCCCATGCATAGATGAATGTGTGTGTTGTTAGAGTCCCTTGATTGAATGAATGTGTATATGGTTAAAGTCCTTCGATTAATGAATGTGTACGAATGGTTAATGAACTATTTACCAAATGGTATGTGATTGTTGTTAAAGTCCTATGCCAAATAAGAATTGTCAAATCTATGTGTGAGGTCAGAGTCCTCTACTTCATGTCTAATGAAAGAATGTTCAAGATTGTTGTTGAGCCTTCATTACTTAATTAGCATGTGATATACATATATGTAAGGATAAGTGTGTGGATATGATTGTGTATGATATATTGACTTGCTGTTGAATACTGATACTACTTTATCCTTAGCCTTAGGGTCTTCTGGACTCTATGCCTCCACACGACATAGGGGCCAGAGCATCTTCTTCTCTTATAGCATAGGGATTAGGTGAACAAAGAAATCCATGCACTGACTAAGGAGCGGTGAGCTTTCTTATTTTTGAAGACATTCATTCTTGGTCAACTATCTTTGGACTTAGTTTTATTTTACTTGGTTTGGCTAATTTCGGGGGCTTGTCCAGATATATACATTTCTAAAATATTGCTCTGTATAGAGGTATTGTGGATGACTATTGACTTGGCTATATTGGCAAGTGTATTTATATTTATGAAATGGTTATACATTTATAAGTTATGAATTCTTATATTATTTCTGCTATCTTATTATGAGTTTGGGATTCAGCCGACCCTGGTGATTGATATGATGATTCTTATAGGTTATCGAGCGACCTACGACTCATGTGGGCTTGAGGTATCCATATGACATGGACCGATTTAGGGCGTGCCACTGATAAATCCCTACCACATAATAGAGGGTACATCAAGCTTTGTCGTAGTACTAATCTTGGCAAACGAATCAAATATGCATTTTAATGGGATAGCCAGTGCATGCCTAGAATCACATCTAAGTCCATCATATCAAACATATTATGATAAGCCTGAGTATCAACCATTGAATGGTCATAAAATATGACCTATAAATCCAATCCACTACTAAAGAATCACCAACGCGAGTATACACATGCAATGACAAAGGTAAAGTCTACTAAGACAAATCTAACCACTGTGCATAACAAGCAAAAGCATATAAATAAGTGGATCTTAAATCAAATAAAGCAATAGTTTGTTGATGGCACACTTAGATCAAACCTATAATAACAACATCTGAAGACTCTACAACTAGGCTACTCGGTACAACATATAAATAATCTCGCTCATCACAAGGATTGGTGCCAGACGAACTTCCCATCAAACCTACCTGAGGACCTCATTGATAACAATATGGACTAATTACTACATATATAGTTTTCCTATGTCGGGGACAATTTCTAGAATAATGTCCAAAGTCTGCATAATTAGAATAGGCCTCAGGTATTGTATTCTACCTAGAAGATTCAACTGACTCAGAATACCCACCTTAGCTAAAAACTTTGAATATGGGCCTTTCAAAGACTGACCATAACTATGAATAAGATTATCATCGTAACTGGGCTGCCCTGCATTAGTAATCTAAAGTACAACATGAATGAGCATACTACACTAACCTTGATATTGGTAAGACTAGTGTCGAGGATGCATACCGTAAGAATCTCCGTCTCTAAAATAATAATTGATTTGCATTATATATCATGTATTTTGGGTTCATACACTCTGTTGTAGTTAATTTATGTAAAAAATAACTGATGATTCTGATTTTGATTTATAAGGATGAAGGGTCCGCTTAAGCAACCTTTCTATTGCATAAACAAGCTCTACTTTGCAACCTCTAAACTGCTTAGGTGACAGTCCAATATTGAGGCCTTGAACTGCTCTAGCAATATCTAAAGTCCATTTCTTGAAGGTTTAATAAAAATTAGAACTTGGAATATATGTCACCAATTGAGTCTTAACCCATTTCTTTGGCTTTTATCACTCATATTGCATTTTTTTATATGCTAATCTTATCTGTTCATGATTATGTGATCTTTTTGGTTTCCAAAATCATAGATGAATCAAAAAAAAATTTCTTTGATAAAGTAGTGTATTAAGAGAAGTATTAATGAACTTGTTTCCTTCCTAATTAGTGTTAGACAAATTATTACATGGACTTGGTTAGAACAAAGTTGTTTGATGAGAGAGGAATTTCACTTGTCAGGTTTCTCGAGACTCTCCTCGACTTTTGTCGATATTTAGTAGATGTAAGTTAGATTTGTTTTAAAGTCAAACCTTGCAAATCCAAAGAGCAATGGATGAGAGATTTTATGATAATCTTAAGGTCTTCCAACAAACTAATTCGGTTATAAGAAAATAAAATAAGACTACTAATTTGGGGATGTAGAAATAAATAGTATCTATAGGTTTCCAAATCCCAACATGTTATTAACACGATGAAAGATTGTGCTTTGTGTAGTTGGATTGTTTCAAAACTTTAGTAGGGAAAGAATAAATATTGGGTTATTTTATAAGAAAGGATTACGACCATAGAGCTAACTTTGAGGAAAAAAATTGGATATCAATCATTTATAGTTGAGTCTCTCCAGGATTAATCTGTTCAACATATTATTGATGAGGTCTCAGATGGTAGCCCTATTTTTTTAAAACACTCCTGTGAATGTTGGTCACATGATCATCCTAGAGCTAACGGAGTTTTAGATACAATATAGCCCGACACTCATTTTTCCTTCATTATTTACTGAATTATATAAGTGGGCTGGTGTAGATTAGTACTTGAAAAATTATTGGGTTGAGCCAAAATCATGGATTAACCATTGTAAAAGAATGCTAAAATAACTATCACAAAATCCAAGAAGAATAAGAACTATTCAAGGGAGTTACCTTAGGTGGAGACCGATTATTGTAGGCAATCGGCCACTGGACCATTTGAGATATTTATAGATGAGATGAGAATGTTTTGAGATTTAGTGTCTAGACTTATTAAAGATCTAGGTGAGACATCTATGGGACCTAAAACTTTTTACCAAAAGTATGAGTTTTAGAAGTTTATAGAAGACTAAAAGAGATAGGGGGTTCATTTCATAAGATTAGAGAAGGTCGATACCAATCTGACAAAGTTGCATGGAGAGTTGTGTGAATACTACAATAAGATAAGAAAGAGATATAATTTTTACATAAATTTGGAAGGATATGAAAGTGTAGTGAAAATTTCTAAGACCTAAGGATCCACTTTCCTCAACGAGGCCAGACGAGGATGATGATGTTCTAGTACAATGATTTAGTGATGATAATGCTAAGGATGATCATAATGATTATATCGAGAGAAATGGTTGTTCATGATATAGATTTAGGGAGTCCCTGACTTATTTTTTCTTTAGTTTAGCTTGTATTGCGGACAACACAACATTTTTTAGTTTGTAGAGGGATAACTTAGATTACATTTTTATTAGGACAATACTTTGATATTTATTCTTGTGTAACCTTGAAGGACTTTTAGGTGTATCTATTTGTATATTATATTGCACTTGTTGGGATTTTCATTAATGTATCGATATGTTGTACCCTTGACAGGCTTGATTTTTGCAGTTATGGATGTTGTACACCATTTTTGGGATCACCTTTGAATGATGATTTGATTGGATTAGTCTTTTCAATTGTCTTTCATTTCTAGGTTAGTTTATTTTTTTGTGTTAGCTTCTTGAAATTTATCTTTTTATAGTTGTTCGGAGCAACCTTTCCCAATGATATACCATGTGATCTTATTTTTAATAGAAATTGTCATTTTGGCTATTGATGTCTTTTATGAAGAGAAAGTCTGAGTATTGATAGCCATTTTGATTTTTTTTATGCTGATGTTTGAGTAACCTATTGCATTAGTGATGTCTGAGAAGATATTGCGTTATGTGCCTATTTAGAGTCAAAATATCATATTGGCTTGGTTGTTGTGGAAACAAGTACGTAGAAGTGAATAATTTGTGTCAATACTTTGATATACATGTTTAAGTTTAGGGTTTTGATAAGTAGCAATTTTGCCACGTACTGATGTCTCTTTCCTTATGATTATTATGTCATTAATCCATAATACGAGGCTATGTGTCAATTGAATTGTAATGATATCAAGTATTTTGAGGTTTACAGGGAGTTTTGATGGAAAGAAGTGCAAGTAAAATAAAAAGGAGGTAAAAAGAAATTGCATGAAAATGATGAAGGAATATGCTATCATGACCTAATTTCTAATTCACGATGGCACCTATTTTACACCCATAATAGGAAATTCAAAACCATAGCTCAAAACAATGAGTAATGAACTAATTGGTGGAAATTTCATAAATGACAAAAATATCCAAGTGTATGAATTGCAAGCCATAAATCATAGAATAAAAATAAAATACAAGAGAAATAAAGTGAATGATAACATCCCCTATCCTAGTTGTGTCAGTACAAGAGCCTTTAATCCAAAAGATAGTAATTACTATAAAGTTAATATACAATATTCTCAAAAATGGAAAGACTAGCAAGAACAAAAGAAGAAGAAAAGGACAAACCTGGCTTTGAGAGCTCACCCTATCTCCTAACTCTGACAAGCACAAATCTTAGCATCAACGGTAGCCACTAGGACTCAGATCTGCACAAAAAAGTTATAGAAGTATAGTATCAGTAAACAAGCCATGAGTACTCAGTAGCCATCATCGACCGACTAAGCTAAATCATAATATAAATAAAATTAACTATGAGGTAAATGACTAAGTAATGGTAAAAGGGCAAAACTAGATAATAATTGAAACATTTAAAATAAATGAACAATATATCTATGATAATCAAGAGAACATATCTATTTGTTAAAAACTGGGCCCCCATAAACCCGAATAGTGAAAGTAACTTTTATAACCCAATATGGGCCCCTGTAAGACCAGAGGATGCAATTAAGAGAACTAAGAACAATAATTAATAACAATGAGTAACATCTCAATTTTATACTCCAACCAGTTCCTTAATAACAATGAGTAACATCTCAATTTTATACTAAAATTGAAATTCATTTCATCATTTTTCGTACTTGAACTAGAACACATATTATCAATAATGTTATAATCAAATAAGTCTGAAGCTCATAAATTTCTAGACATGAACCGAAACTTATATCATCTCCCAAGTAATCATCTAGGATAAAATACCATGTATCTAAACTTCCACAGATAAAGAAATGAACAAGGGCTATTGTGTTTACAAGGAATTAATAGCATTTTTTGCCTACGGTGGGCTGGAGGAGCCCACTTCTAACACTAAAATCTGTTCTAAGGCCATTTCTATCCCAAACGAAGCAAAGGTATATAATTTCACTACTAGGTAATAAATAAGCCGCATTTTAGTCTCAAGATAGAAATCCTACCTAAAGAATGATTAACTAAGGTAAATATGCATATGATCGGTCCTGAATTGTCTAAAGTATCCAAGTTATACTAAATTTACCTCCAAGACCTATTTCTCATCCCAAAGCTATCATAACATATTCATACAATAATTAAGACCAAATTAAGAGGAAGGTAAGCCTAGGCTACCTCATAATGAAGAAAGCTTGGTGAAATCAACTAAATCGATGATTTCCCTTTCTGAGAAGCTTTCGCATTATGCCAGGCTATCAGAATGGAAATCTACTCATCAATACAAGAATAACGGTACCTATATTGAATTTTTATGCTTCGGGTCCCAAATCAAGCAAAAATCACATATGGGGATGCTTTTGAAATCACTCTATTGAAATCTTCAACAAGTCTCTCTGTGTTCATGAATCATTAAAACTCCATAATGGGTAAAATTATAGCTCAAATGATATGAAAATAAACCCAAAAAAGGATCTAGATATTTATGTCTAATTTTCAGAATTAAACCATGAATTAAATTGAAGATTTCAAAGATTTCCAGTAGGAAATGAGTAATATGAGAACACAAACACCCTATGATCTCTTAATAATCACTCTCCCAGTTACCACACTCTCTAGAGCTTTAGGATCTTTTAGACTTGCGGAATATGGGGAGAAAATCAGGAAAGAAGAGAACTTAATGCCTTGCAGGTGCCGCTTAAGAGGTCACCATTAATGATGGCATAATACCTTACAGATGCCGCTTAAGAGGTAACCGCTAAAGAGATCCATGGATCGCTTAAGTGATCCTTGCTTGAACCCAACCACCTATTAAGAGATTAGGACATCAATTTACTAAAAACCGCTTATGTGAAAGGGCCTTTGCTAAATCCGTGTAATTGGGCTGACCGTGGCCACTTAAGCAACCACTTGGCCACTATAGTGGCCTTCAATTAAGATATCGAAGGGCTATTTAAGCAGATACAACAGCTGAGTGATGCATTAGCAAGTCTCCATCGACCCCACAAGATTCATTTAAAATTTCGGAAATGCAAATGAACTATAATAACCTATCTAATTGTACATTCTAAACACAATGGCGCCATCAAAATTTCCATTCGATGCCATTTATAAAAAAAAGTGTACCCCACACCTAACAGTTATTTTTGTCAAATTCTGACATTACCTTGTAATGAGTCTGGAAACCTTGGCACCCAAACAAATAGTCGTCTAGCTTAAAATTGATCTTCAAGAGCTAATAGAAGTATAATTATTGGTATATGAGGTCATTAAATTGAAGTTCATGTTCGATAGCCAATCCTTACCAACGAAGACTTTAAAATAGGGAATTGGCTCTAAAAACAAAACAAACAACCCAATAACTAAATAGTCAGCTCCAGCAAGTCGCAAGTGACTTGGGGAACCTATATGAAAGCTCTAATTTATGAAAATGTTTTGAAAGATCGAACAAGACCTGAAAATTCATTGTAATATTCATTACTAAAAGAACTTTTGTACGTGAAAGTAAAGGGTCATGTTGTACCAAAAGGCTTGAACAGGTGATGATACTGGGTCTGTATCTCGCTCTGGAAATCCTAAGTAGCCTTTTCTATTAGGCGGTATATCCATTTAACCTTAAATACAAGAATATCTTTATATCAAAACTGTCTGACATCCCTAGATAATATGAACACCGACTCTTTTACGAAGGTCAACCTATCATCCAACTAAACCGAACACCATCAAAACACATGTGACTCATCTAGAATGTAATGCTGCAGCATAGAAACATGGAAAACTAGAGAAATAATTACAAAATTTTGGGGCAAGGATAACTCATAAGCCTTATCTCCAACTATGAGAAGTATAACAAAAGGTTTGTTATATCTAGGACTTAGCTTTCTTTTTCTCCCAAACCTTATTACACAGTTCACAGGATGTGTATGAAGGAATACCGAATCTCCAACTCTAAATCTCGATGTATGAAGCATACAATATGCATAGGCTCCTGCTTAATATAAGATGCATTCAACCTATTCTAAATAACCCTGATTCTATCCAATGACCCCCAAAATAAATTAATACTACAAGCCTAATCTCAGAAATCTTGAAAAATCCAATCTAGTTAAAAATGCCTAACATATAATGCCTCGAATATTTCAATCTCGATACTCGAATAGTAACTTGTATTCTATGAAAAATCCTCCAATGCTATGTTCTTTTCCCACTAGCCTCCAAAATCCATAACATATGCTCAGAGCATATCCTTCAGAACTTGAATAGTTTACTCCAACTAATCAACGGTTTGATGGTGAAAAGTTATGTTGATATCCACCTGAATACCCAACTCCTCCTAAAAAGGTCTTCGAAAGATAGAAATAAACATTATGCCTTGGTCTGAAATAATTGATGCAAGAACATCAACCAAGTGAACTATCTCACAAACATAGATATGGTCCAACCTCTCAGCACTAGATGTCCCGTACAGACATCCTCTCACAAACCAAAATAGAATCTAAAGTACCCATATTCATCGCTTTCTGACTTAAGGCACCACTAAAAAAATTACCTTCTCTATAGAGAATAGAGATGTCATAATCCTTTAGCAACTTAATCCCTCTCCACTAGATAGAATTAATCTCTCACTGGGTTATACGTTATGGAAGACTATGATGATTGGTGTAGATCTCACAATGCATACCATTTAGATAATGCCTGCAAATGTTAAGCACAAAAACTACCGCTGCCAACTCCAAATCATGAGTAGGGTAGTTGCATTTGTGCACCTTCAACTACTTTAATGCATAATTAATGACTCGACCCTTCAACATCAAAAAAATAACTTAAACCAACATTAGAAGTATCACAATATATGCTGAGTCCCTTACCCTGATACAAAAAATCAATATATGACCTAAAGTGAGAAAATCCTTGAGACTTCAAAAGCTTAACTCACACTCCTTGAACCACTGAAAGTGAACCTTCTTCTGTGTCAATACGATCATGAGTGCTATAATTATTGCTAACCCTTTAATAAATCGCCTGTAGTAGTCAGCCAAACTAATGAAGTTATGAGACTCAGACAAAGATATAGGCTTAAAACAATCATGAATAGGCACAATCTTAGATGTGTCCACCATAATCCCATCCTTCGACACCACATGTCCTAGGAATGTCCCTGACTAGATCCAAAACACAACATTTGAGAATTTGACAAAAAGCATATAATCTCTCAAAGTCTAGGGAACAATTCTCAAATATTACATTTGGTCCCCATACTTCTCAAGTACACAAGAATATCATTGATGAACACAATCATGATGGAATCCAAATAAGGCTTGAAAATCGAGTTCATCAAAACCATAAATGTTTTTGGGCATTGGTCAACACAAAATACATCACCAAGAAAAAATAATGGACATAACAAATCTTAAAGGCTCTCTTAGGGATATCCTCAACCTGAATACTGAAGTGATGGAAACCAGACCTCAAGTAAGGCTTAGAGAATACCACTAGAACCTGAAGTAGGTCAAATAAATCATCAAATGGGGCATTGTATACCTATTCTCCACTATTACTTTATTAGGCTACCTATATTTAACTATATTCAAGGAACTATTCATATTTTTATTGAACAAGAGAGGATCACCCCAAGGTGAAATAGTAACCTAATAAAACCCTTACCCAAAAGATTTTGAAGTTTAGAATTTAGCTCCTTATAATCGAAAAGATCCATATGGTAAGGTACAATAGAAATAGGATAGGTTATTGGCGAAATATCAATAATAAATTCAGTTTCACTCTTAGGAGGAAGTTTAGAAAAATTTGTAGAAGAAACATCAAAAATATCAGAGACTATAGAAAAAGTGTCAAGCGATGGACTCTCCGTACTAATATCTCTAATATAAGAAAGAAAAGACTTTCAACCGATTGATAAAAGTTTCATATCCCAAATATAAGAAATAATCTCCATTGACTCGCAGCTAAAAGATCCCTGCCATATAATCAGTGGTATACTGAGCATATCATAGGTAACGGTCTTGGAAAAATAATCCAAGACCATATAATATTTGGATAACTAGTCCATGACATAAATAACATCAAAATCCATATTGTCTAGTACAACAAGTTCAGCCTAAGTATCAAACTCAGAAATAGTCACAAAACATGATCTATAAACCTAATCCACTTCTAAAGAATCACCAACGGGAGTCGATACACAAAATGTCACAAATAAGAAATCCCAAGATAATTCAAACTATGGTGCATAATAAGAGGAAACATAAGAATAAGTCAATCCCAAAACAAATAAAGCAAAAGTTAGTTGATAGCATATTGAGATCATACCTATAATAACAAAATCTAATGACTTTGCCTCTGGCCTACCAGGTAAAACATATAAACAACCTATCCCACCACTTAGCTAAGTTCTTGATGGATTACTTGTACTACCTACTTGATAACCTCCATGAACACCCTGGGAAGACACCAATAACCATGGATAACACATATAAATTGGGACAACATTACCCTAATAGACTGAACACCCTGCGCAGCCTAAATATTTGCCCCACGATAGGGACACTTTCCAGAGAAATGGCCAAAGGCCCAAAAATAATAACACACCATAGATTCTGCATTATAACAAAAATATCCAGATGACCCAAAACAACCACCTCAACTAGAAAAGAGGAATTCTCAATCCCTAAGAAAAAAATGAAACCTACTCTTACTTCATTTGTAAAATAGATGTAGCATGCCTAGCCAACTCATAATATTGAGCCTCATACTCTACAATAGTAATAGTGACCTACTCCAACCTTATAAACTAATCTGTAAGATGAGCTTTATGGCTACAAGACATATACTTCTCAAAAAAACCATGGATAACTAAGTCCATGTCAACAAGGGAGACCTAGCTAGCCTAGAATCAAGAAAACCTTTACACTAATGTCGTGTTACAAAATCAAATAAGAGAGTAGTATAGTTAACTCTACGAGTCTCAATTAGGCCCAAATTATAGAGACTATCGTTATAATCAACCAAAAACTCAAAGCATCCTCACTCGGTACCCCAAAAAACCTAGGTGAAGTCAATCTTAAGAATTAACCCAATATCTTTAGCTTCTCAACTAACATATCAAGTTGGGAAACTACCGGCTAAGCCATTACCAATGCTTTAAGGATCTTAACTCTGGATCTGCAGCTATAGGTAGCACTACTACCTCTGTACTACTATGATATGCAAATTGAAAAACATTAGATGGTCCAATATCAACCAAACCCAAAAGCTGAACCAATAAATATATGAGTAGTAATAAAGGAACAAATTTCGATAGAGCCTAGTCTACCTCCTAGACCACCACTGGCAGGGGTAAAAAAATCTCTGATGTGGGAGTAGGGATGGGTCAGGCAAAGGCTCTTTATCTCGCTCTATAGCTTGTGTGTGTCATTAGCCTAGCCCAAACATCTAGGTTGTACATATTCTCTAAAGGATCCCTACTCGTAGACTTAGGGTTCTCATCTTTATTAGTAGTACCACACATGATAGAAATCTTCAAAAAGAATAAACTAAAAAATCATTGATACTAATATGGACTCTTAGCATAAAAATAGTGAAGAAAGTAAAAATTTGCTAACAATATCCTAGAGCCTCCTAAAGATAAGAAACATACGGCATCCTCTCGATTCGTGGGACTCTCTGATACACATTCTCTTGTGCTAACAATACTAGTGAACCTAGCGCTGTAATAACAATTTTTCAAGACCTAATTTCTAAGTCATGGTGGCACCTACTTTTCCCCACCAATAGGTAATCAAAAACCAGAGCCCGAAATATTATGTAATGGGATAATTGATGGGAAATTGCATAAATGTTGAAAGATGCAAGTAAATAATTACAAGACATAAATCATATAATAATAATAATAAAATAAAGAGAATATTATCCCACTACCTAGTAGTATCGGTATAAGAGCCTCTAATCCAAAAGAATACAAGTACAATAGTCTCAAAAATAGATATAATAGAAAAAACACAAGAAAGAAAAAAGATCAACTCCTACTTTGAGAGGTCACCTTATCTCTGAAATATGACCCGCACAAATCTCTACATCAATGACAACTTTTAGTACTTTGATCTTCACCGTAAAGTTACAAAATCTTAGTAAAATCCAAAGACACGTATACTCAATCGGCATCATTGATCGACTGAGTTAAATCATAATATAAAAAATGCGAGATAAATAACTGAGTCAGGGAAAAAGGCAAACCTAGAATATAGAAAATAAATAATCAAAGTAACAATAATAATCCTAAGAACATAGATATTTCTATATAATTGGGCCCCCATAAGCCCAAAAGGTGTGGATAAAGTAAATAACCCAATGAGGCCCCTCTTAATCCTAGAGGATGTAGCCAAGAGAATTAATATCAACAATTAAACCAAGTATCTATATTTCAAAACCATAACTATAGGTCCTTCCATATCGTCAACCAACAGACTTAAACCAGTTCAATAACCATCATTATTAACCTCTCAACTAATGAATTGAACCATAACTTATATCATTATTTGTGAATTGAACAAAAAGTTATAGTATTATTTGACACACATGAATCAAAACCCATAGCATCAATAATGCCAAAATTGAATCAGTATTAAGGTCATAAATGGATAAACTTAAACTTGAACTAGTATCATCCCCCAAGCATCAATCGAGGATAAAATACCATGCATCTGAACCTCCTTAAATAAGAAATTTAATTAAGTCAAAGAACAAGGACTATTGAGTATAAAAGGAATTAATAGTGATCTTTACATAAAGTGGGCCCATGGGGCACACTTCTAACCCTAAAATCTATTTTTAAGGATAATTTCTAACCCTAAACTAAAATAAGGTATCTAGTTTCACTACTAGGTATTAAATAAGCTAGATTTTATTCTTAAGATAGTAATCTTACCTAAAGAATGAGCAATTATGGTAATTATGACTAAGATCGATCCATAATTGGCTAAAGCATAACAACCTTAATATATATACCTCCAAGACCTAATTAGCATTCCAAAACTAGCATAATATCATAGTAATACTATAATTAATCCTAATCTAAGAATAAGGTAAGCCTAGCCTACCTAGATATCTAAGAAAGATTGGTGAAATCTGCTAAATGTTTGATTTCCCTTTTGGAGAAGCTTCTGCGTGATGTCATGCTAACAAAATAGAAGTTTACTCATCAATATAAGAACAACGATACCCATGTTGTATTTTTATGCTTCAATTCCAAAATCATGTCAATATCCTATATGGCGTCCGCTTGTGAAATCACACTTTTGAAACTGTCAATACATACCTATATGCTCAAGATTTATTTACCCTAAAAATGAGTAAATTCTAAGCTTAGACAATACTAACATCAATCCTACAAGGATCTAGGGATTTGGGTTAAAATTTTGGGAATAAAGCATGAATTAAATAAAAATTTATCAAGATTTTGATTAGGAAATGAGTAACCCAAGCACACAAACCCCTCAAAATCTTCTATTAATTGCTTTCCCATATTCCACACTCTCTAGGGCTTTTGGCTCTTTGAGTCTTATGGAAACAGGGTGAAAATCAGTCAAGAAGAGAATTTAGTGCCCTCAAGGTAGTGCTTAAGAAGTCATTTGATCTCTTCGGAAGTCATGTAAAATCTTTCCATGGATTGATTACATAATCCCAACATTGGGGTCGACCTCCGCTTAAGCGGTCAAGACATCGGTTAAGTGACATTCACTTAAGCGAATGGGCCTTTTCTAAAGTGGTCTGGATGGCCTAGCTCAAGCTGCATAATCATCCACTTGGCAACTTAAGTGAAAAAAATTATACTTAAGGGGACGAACTAACTGAGTCATACATCAGATGAGACAAGGAAAATTCTAAGTCTCCACTGACCCCTCAGGATTCATCTAAAATTCTATAAATGCAAATAAACTATGCTACCCTATCAAATTTAACATCCCTGACTCAATGACTCTATTAAAATTTCCATTAAAGGTTATTTAAATAAAACATGGGCCCCACACCCATGGGTTAGTTTATTTATATTCTAACCAATATTTCATAATAAGTCTGAAAGCCTTAGGATGAGAACCAAAGCTCCCCTACCCTAAAAATGATGTTTCAAAGGTGATGGAACTATAAAAATTGGAATACAAAGTCATTAAAATAAATCCAATATCCTAGATTTACCCACAAAGAATTTTAAAATTGGTATTGGTTCTAAAATACAAATGAACTACCCAGTAACTGAACTGTTATCTCTAGCAAGTAACAAATGACTTTGGGTAACAATAGGAAAGCTCTAAATGTAAAATATTTATGGAAATGTAAAAAATATCCTAATGGGTCATTACAAATTCCCCCACGTATTTCCTAAGAGACCTAAGAATTGCTTTGGCAAAAGCTAAAGACCCAGTTAACTATTGCTTCAGCAATTAACAGGTCATCGAGAATTATAGGAATGTCAGAATTGGGGAAAGGAAATGTCTTTGCTTCAAATTCAAGCTTCCACTAAGCATCCAGTCAAAAACCACTTTAGAGGATATTTTGACTTCTTAAGGTGTCAAGTCAAAGTAAAAACTATCACTTAAGCAACCATTTAAACCATTAAGAAGTTGTCATGTAATTCAAGGGTAAAAGTTGAATTTTAGATTTTGTTTTTTATCAAAATATGTATAAAATTCAATCCAATACTCCTTGGAACATATCTTTGGCATTTTTCTCACCTTTGGAGGTTAGGTTTCTTGATCTAACACCCTTTGATTTGAGGATTGAAATTTTTTTTGTGAAAAACTCACAATTCTTTCTTTATTTTAGTGTTGTATAATTATTATTAGGTAGTACTTAAATTCATACATAGATGTAGTAGATAAATAATGCAATATTTATGATTTTGTATTGATTGAATACTATTGGTTTATATATAGGTTTGTCTTGTATAAATCAACCTCATGCTTTATCAATTTATACTTTAGTATAATTCCCCATTATTGTCCATACATACAAATATCACATAAATACTTTGAAAAAGAGTTTAAAAAAACCCTTAACTTTCCTTAAAAGGGAGACCTGCAAAGTGAAAATAAAGTTTGCCCCTTATAAACTGCTTCTAAATAAGCTTAATCTGGTTAGCTACGATTTCCTAATAAGAAAATAAAACCACAGACAACCATATTGGGATATGTAACATTATTAATTTTAATAATAAGATGCAACTTAGAGACTCAAAGAATAATTATTCAAAAAATTATGAAAATTGCCACCTAATATTAGCAAAATTATGAAAAATATTAATTAAAGAAAATTAATCAATGAAAGAAATTAATTTCTAGGTAAGTGTGCAAGAAATTTTAAGGGAATGGACGAGACATCCTTTAAAATCCACAATAGTGGTTTCAGACTTAGCTTTATTCAAATAAGGAGGAGTTTAAATCATATGTCCCAATTATTTAAAGTTATAGAAAAGACTCTAAATAACTATAAGAATCCAAGGAAAACCTCTATAATATGTCCTAATATTTGCATGTCATCGATTGAAATAAATAGGTGCAGATAAGAATTTAAGAGATCTTTGAATTTCAATTCTAGTATCTTTTCTAAAAAACAACTTCGGCTACCTGTAATGACCCATATTAGGAGTGTTTGTAATTAATAAATATAAATCAAAATGATTTAATAAAATAATATGTCACAACTCAATTTCTCAAGTCGTGGTGGGACCTACTTTAATCTATTAATAGGTAAGTCAAACCATAACCCAAAAATCGCAAGTAATGGGCTAACTAGCAGAAGAAAAGAAAATCTGGAAAATAGCTATACAATGGAAATACTAATCAATGAGAATATCAATTTATATATATAAAAACATATGATATAATAGAAAAAAGAGGACAAAATAAAATAATGAGTCTTACCAACAATCTAGTAAGGTCATTGCAAGAGCACTATACTAATAGAGATTACTAGACCGTGCCAAATATACATCATGATCTCATAACATATAATTAATACTATCAAAAACAGCAAGAGACGGATGATCAGCTCTGAATTCTAAATGCTCATCCGGTCTCTTAACAGTGGAACAACCCCAAGATATCGCCAGTGGTAGTGACTCATACACTAATTTGTATTAGGATAAATGATATAGAATTGTAGATGGGTACCAAAATAGCTATTACTCAGTAGGCATCATAGGCCGACTGAGCTAAGTTATAGTAAAAACATAAGTAAAGTGAGATGATGCAAACTTAAGTTAGTAATAAAGGGCCAATATAGATATAATAGACTATACAAAGTGGCTATGATATAAATAAATTCCTTGAAAAGGGTCATATTTTACCTTTCACTCTCAGAAAATGGTCAGATTTTCCTTCATTATACATTAGACATAGTTTCCCATGATATTGTACTTTGGGCATATATTTTCCTGCGGAGTGTTAAGTGAAATATCCCTACTCTAGATAATCCTACATAGTGATTACATGGCATCATATCGCTTCTATGTATATGTATTTTATTATAATCAAAAATTTAATCTACAAATAAATATTCTACCCTGATTCAACTCTAAAATCGACCTACTTAACCCACCCTATGAAGACCCTACAATTTTTTTCTATATGTCTACTTATTTTCACAATTTAGATCTCTTTTATAGCTACTTAAATTCATTTATGACTTGCTGGGACTGATAATTTGATTGACAAGCAGTTTGTTTTTTAAAGACAATTCCCTATTTAAAAACATTATTGGTGCAAATTGGCTACTAGGCATAAACCCTAGTCAAATGATCTCATATGCTAAATATGATTGTTACAACAACTCTAAAAGTTGATTTTTATGTAGATGGACCCTTGGATTGGGTTGAAAGGCTCACAATCTAATTTTGGGCTCTTGGTTGAAAGTTAAGAAAAATGGCAAGTGGGTATTAGACTATTTTTATCGAAATAAACTCGAATGGAAATTTTGACTGCACCATTGAGTTTGGAACGTCAAATTTTATAAAGTAGCATAGTTCATTTATGTATACAGGAATCATGAGGGTTTGGTACATACTTGGAATTTTCCACTTATCGGCTTGTGCTAGTGCCTCGCGATCATGATGCATTTGATCGCTTACACAATCTACAAACCAATAGCAAGCATTGCATATATGATATTTTTTCTACATAAATAACTTCCTTGGTAGAAGAGCATGTATAACACCCTAGTTTTTCACCCTTAGAAAATATCATGGATTTTTGGTTTCTGGACAAGTTACGACTAAGGGGAACAAGTCGTACACTGGGGTACAGTGGTATGGGTTAGTTGTATGCTGACCAGTGATGGTTGATGGATTAGATTGGTTTTTATTATGTATACAACATGAGTGGCATGAGTCGTACTAGTGGATACGGGTTATTTGGTTTGGTCCTTTCCTTCACTTAATCTTAGACTTGTAAAATAAGTTGAATCTGAGTACGAGTGGCGTATGATGAACCATAGGCCATGGTACGAGTTGTACCATGGACTCGTATGGTGGACTTAATCTTCTTTTGATTATATTCTGCAAGTGGTATGGGTAGTATGGTTTGGCTATAATTTGGTTTGGTTAAGTCATACCTTGGAGAGTATTGGCTCAAATAGGGAGTCCTAAGGTACGAGTGGTGGGTACCACTCCTATTGGAGGGTACGATTGGTATAGTTACCCCAATGGGAATTTTATGCAGTTTAAGTGAGGGTAATCTGGAAATTTTCCCACTTAACTTAATAAGTGCCCACAACTTATAACTCACTTGGAAGGATATCTTTCCTATATTATTCTATTCATTACTAATTAGAAAACACCCTTTAATCCTCTCCAAATTTCTTGGTCAAAGGAAGCTAGGGGTTTATATTGAAGATTAATTTGGGGCTTGTGTTAGTGATTTCTCTCCATTATCTTCTCAATTAAGGCATCTACTCTTCCCTCATTGTTACTTCCAATTAAAGGCCTAGTTTTATACAATGTATTCATGGCATGATTTTTGTATGGTTTTAGGGTTCTCAAATATATGTTGGGGTTTTGGTTATAAATGCTTGGTTATGGTTTTCCTCTATTTTAATTATATTTTAACATATTTTAAATAGTAGTTTTGGATATTTAGTTTCACGGGAATGGTTACATGGTAACTGGTTTTGGATTTGTAAAGACTATGCCCCCAACATGTTTGATAAATTATCTATGATAATGATTTCACTATTTTATTAGTTCTTTAATGGAACTTTTGCATGGTATGGTTGGGTAATGGAACTCTAAATGGTTTGGAATGGTTAAATGGAATTTTTGGTGGTCATGGTTATGATTAATTGAAATCCTTGAGGGATACAATGGAATTCCCCAAGTAAATATGTTAATAAACAACTTGTGGGGGTAAAATAGAACTCACCAAGCAAACATAATGGAAGTCTTGTAGGGTACATGGGACTCCCCCAAGTTAACTTAGTAAATGGGTATACAAGAATCCTTTTACCTCAAAAGGTTTGGCTAAAGACAATACTTGCAAGTTATAGTCGGCATGATGATACCAATATTAATAACATTATTTAATAATAAATGGAATAGTGGGTTTGTTGGTTGGAAGTGGTTTTAATTGAGAAATAATGATGGATTGTGATAGCTAACCTTGAAAGTGAGAGTTTAATAAATAAACACTGGAAACTCATGTTTGTTAATGTAAGGGGTTGGTCATGGAAACCTTATAGATACATGGAATCCTCTAAGTACATTGTACATATGTATCATGGAAACCTAAGGGTACTTAGGAAACCCCTACTCTTATGGTATCTTCGTGTCGTGCAGCTACACGCATAGGGTCCTATTCTAAGGGTTACAGTTACCCATAGAGCCAATTGGTGGCTTTAGGATGGTTAATCTACATATGCCCAAGTTAATGGTTTTAAATGCATGGTAAAACCAATTTTCTTTCCTAACCTGGTTATATATATATATATGGTTTATATGCATATGGTTGGTTTTCTTGGTTTTACTGGATGACATTATTTTATTCTTATCCTGAATCTACGCTAGTGTTCACTCGATAATCCATTTTCGGCCGATTGTATCTCCATGCGATGCAGGAACTGGTCATTTTACTCCTCCTGCATAGTGATCGAACTTTTAGATCATCTTTTGTATCAAAGTGGTGAGCTTTTATTTTTCTGGAAGGATTCTTTTCATATTATAGACATTTTTTGGATATTGGTTTTGGCTACGGTTGGAGGCATGTCCCAACCGAATATTGGATTTATTTCAGTTAGAGGCTTTTATTGAACTGTTATGGGTTAGAATAAGTGGGATCATTATTTTTGTTAGCATCAATATTGGTATTAGTATTGAGATGACACCGAATGACTTTATTAATAGTTGTTCCATCCTCATTTATTTTGAGATTATATATAATTATTATGGTACTCATTAGGTTATGGTTCTGGATTATGGTTTGGTTGGCAATGGATATCAATTGGGTGTAAAACATTTTGAATCATTTGGGTGGTCACCGATATAGTCCTATCCCAGTGTCTTGGATTATGAAATAACACAATCTTGTTATATTTTTAGAATTCTTCTAACTCAGTATATGAGTTAGTCGTTTAGGTTGAGTAATGGGGGTGATCTTTAATATCGATTGGATTTTAGATGCCCATTAAGATAAGGCCCTAGTTTGGGTCATGTCAAGTTGGTATCACAACTTTAGGTTCATGGTCAATTGGTAGTCCACAAATCTGTGTCTAGTAGAGGCTCTTTTATGGGTGTGTAGCGCACCACACTCATAAGAGAGAGGCTATAAGTCATTGAGGACTATTTCTATTTCTTGGTATTCTATTTTCAAGGTTAGATTCTAAGTCCTATAATCTTCTCTAATCATTGTTTGTTCTCTTTTAATATCATGCCTTGATGATCTAGGACACAAAGAACCTTTTATGTCCCATCAAGGGATAATATGGAAGGGATCCATACTTGATCTAAGGATCTAGTCCATGGTATTTCTAGAGTTCCACCAGTTGCTACTAGTCCTCTTTAAGGTTAGGTGATTAATGAAGAATTGCATCAATCGATTCATATTATTACTCAGTTGGTTGCTGCTCAGGCTGAGCGAGATGAATCTGGTGTTTCGTTTGCTAAGTTTATAAGGTGTGGTAGGTTAAAGAAGATGAATCCCCCTACTTTTATTAAAGTAAAGGTGGAGAAGTATCATCAGGTTTTCATGGATAAAATAAACAAATCTTTAGGGTGATGCCAGACATGATTGTGGAAGGGTGAATTTTTCATCTTATCAGCTCAAGGATGTTATATAACAACGGTATGAGGAGATGGATAGGGCTAAAGGTGATTTTTAGGAGTTTTCCTTATGGGAGACTTTCTCAAATGCTTTTATAGATTTCTTCTTTCCTTAGGAATAAAGGGAAGCAATGATGGAGGAGTTTGTGAATCTTAAGCAAGGAAAGATGATTGTTGAGGAATATGACTTGAAGATTAATAAGCTACCAAGGTATGCTCTAGACATGGTGTCAGATATAAGGGAGCGGATGAGAAAGTTCGCTTCTGGGCTATCTCTATATTATATACTTAAAAGCAAGACTGCTTTTTTGATTAAGGATATGGACATGTCTAGGTTTGTAGTTCATATGCAACAGGTGGAGGATGAAAAAAAACAAAAACATATGGAGTTTAGGGAAAGGTAGTATAAGAAGTTTAGGTCTTCTAAACAAGGTGGTAGGCTTTAACAAGGTTTTTAGAATGGCAGTAAGTGGCTAAAAAAGAAGTAGGGTGTTCTAGATCCTTCTATTCTGCTAGTGCTCCTTACCTAAAACAATCGGTAATGGGCATCAGAAGGGTAATGATAATTTCCGGGCATAATGTTAAGCGAGTTGGGCTCATTCAGTATCTTCATGTCCTCCTTACTAGTTTTGCGGTTATCTTTTTGGGGTTTTTACGATGAAGGAAGGGACATATATTCTAAATATGGTCATCCAGGCCATATGCTCAGGAATTATCATGTTGGCAAGGATGCATCGGGAGCTGTCAAAGCTCTGGTGGCTTTATCTTCTGCTCCTACATCTTGTGGTGCTTCTTCTATGTCTTCTCCTATTTTTGATACCCCAAATAACCATCAAGAAAACAATACCATCCTCTACTTCCAATTCGGTCTCACACTTGGTCCATAAATGGCATAGGAAAGTGATCCTTCTGTGTCCAAGTATCCAACTTTTAATAATCATACAAATTAAGCATCCTATGACTGCTTTCATGGAAAGTAACTCATTCTTCTCAATAGGGACCATAGTTATCCTAACATTATTTGGCATATACTAAATCGGGGTCAACCACTTGTTACCAGAAATAGGGTAAAGCAAACCTTCATCTGACCACTTAATGATCTTTTTTTCACCACCTCTTTCATAGGTAGATTTAATTGACATTGATGATCAATGCTAGGCACGCACTCTTCTTCAAGATGAATCTTGTGAGTGCAAATTTTAGGTGGAATTCAGAAAATATCAACAATAAGTCCAACCAATGGCCTATTTAAACCTCTATAACACATAAATCAAAGCCGTAACTTGTGAATCTAACAAATCTACTACAATAATAATCGACAAGATATTTTTGACCCCAATAATGCATAGCAAAAATGAGTGGGAAGGGCTTTTAATTATAAGATTTGTGGCACCTCAATAGATAGAAAAGCTAGTGGGATTGGTCTAATATTAAAAATAAGATACAACTTTTATGGCATATAAGAATAAGAAACACTACCAATAAGTTCGCTCACCATTTCATCATATTTATTAATACCATCGCTATCAAAATTCATGATCACTGCAGCCAATGGCTTAGTACTAAGTCTCTCCTTAATGAGTGTAATCAATGCATCTTCATCTACAATGTCTATCACAAACACTACTTGTATATCTTTTGGTTGCCTCATTGACTAACACATATTGAAAATGACCTGTTTATCATCAAGCCTGAATTTTATTTGTCATGTATCCATGTTAACCTATGCCATATCTATATCTTGGAAGGGCTTTCCTAAGATGTTAGAGACATCAAAATCCACCTCACAATCGAGAATCACAAGGTTAGCAAGGCATATAAAAGAATTCACCTTCACTAACACATCACAAAATATACCAACCAACTTCTTCATAATGCAATCAGTGATTAATAATCTCATAGAGGTCGGCTTCCGCGACCCCAACTACTTTATACAACTAGCAACATCAGATTAATGGTATCTCCAAGATCACATAATTCTTTCGGAAAATTTATGTAACTAATAGTAAAGGAATAGTGAAAGTTTTGGGATCCTCCTGCTTATCAAACAAAGATTGGGAAACAATAGCTTTACAATGGTGCATATTGTCAGTACACTCAAAACTCACCATAAACTTCTTATTCACTAAATCCTTCATAAATTTCATATAACTAGGATTTTCCTAAAGATTACAAAAGAGGGATATTCACAGATAATTCCTTCAACATCAACATGAATTTCTGATATGTCCTTTCTTCTACTTACTTCTTTAACCTTTTCAAAAAGGTGGGGTAGGTCATAGAATGGGCTTCAATAGTTTATCAAATTTCTTATCCTTTTCTTTATTATTAGAAGCTCATTTCTTAACACCTATTGGTTTTTATGATGTCTAACTATTCAACAACTTCTCAGTTTCATCTTCAGGTGCAACATCAATATCCACAATATCATTCCTCTTATTATCCTCCACACTCTTAGGTTAATAAATAGTAGCCATACCACTTTGACTAGTGATGGCTTGGTAGTGACTTTCATTCTTTGGATACTTATAGTATTACTAGGAATAGTGCTTGATTTATGTTGATTTAACGTAGCCGACATCTTCCAAAACTACTTTCCAGCTCCTTAATCATTATGGCATGCAATTCTCACTTTCAGGCTCAATACTGATATGTTTGCATTTACCTTCTTAAGGCTATTATCTTGGCTCACTGAACACTTCACAATCATAGCAAATAATGCTTTCATTTTTAGGTCAGCATCACGGTTCGCTATGGAACATAATGATTATATTTTCCTTGTAATCATCCTTTTTCCCCAAATCACCATCATGCTATCCACTCTTGTCTCTATAACTGTATCCATGGTAGTTCCAACCTTTATTACCTAGCCTTAAGTTTCAAGTATCTTTATTAGACCTTTGGCCCTTCACTCTAATGCCCACTATTTCTTTATCTAAGTAATTTGCTTTCTCCTCAGAATAAGACTATCATGCCTAGATTATTTACCTTGTTCTCCAACTACTTTACCTTTTCTACTTTTATATCTACAAATTTCTTAGTAAGAAAGCCAATCTTATTCATTATTTCTGCTACCTCTTGGTCTACTATCGTATCTAGGGCGCATAAGTACCGACTTAACTATCTACCTCTCGAGTATGACACCCACAATTGATTTTAGTTATTTGGTCTAAGATCTCCGCAGCCTGATCCTATTGTAGACATATAAAAGCTCCATCTATAATAGTATCAGCCAAAACCTTGGTATTATAATTCAAGGATATGTAGAATATCTCAAATAAGCTCCTTACATTGATTCTAAGTTTGGAACATTCATCAACTTCTTCTTGAACTTCAACTATGTCACGTATAATGCCTCCAAATATAATTGGATAAATTTATAAATCTCATCCTTCAACTACAACATTCTATAGAGTGGGAAAGATTGGTTCGTGAAATGGGTCCTCAAATCATTCTATATGGTAAAAGACCCATGAGGTAGCTATCCTAACTATAATATCGCTTTACCTGAAAGAGAGAATGAGACCATTCTGAGTCATAGAGCTTCCTGACTAACCCTTTGTAGTTTGAATGAAGTGAATATCCCCACAAATTTCATAATGTTCATGATTGCATCATCAGTAGACAAACCATCAAAAAGTCCCCAAAGTTTAACAATTGGATCATTGTGCTCGTAGTATCCAATTTTCATCATTAGTAAAACTCTAGAGAAACTATATTCCCTATCTTAATCATTTAAACACACCTTTAATATTCTTCCAAATCATCATAAGCTATCAATTACTGATAAACAAGTTGTTAAACTATGTTCCTTTTAACTCTATTTCTATTGAGTATTGCTCAATGATCTTTCTCCTATCTACTTCTTTCTTCAACACGTCGGACAAGTGCTAACCTTAAATTTTCTTTAATTATTAATCGAGAAATGGTTTACTCGATAGTTTCTTAAATACCATGCAGAGGTGGTCAATTCAATGTAATTGGGTCATTATGAACCCCTTTATGTTGGGCTCCTTACTCATACTATTCTTCTCTCTATATTATGATTTTATCATAAGTTCATTCGAGCCAGGATTTAATGGAATCAAGGAGTTGACTTTACTCTAAGTACTAGGTATACACCAACGTGCACCCTAGAAATAGCAGAAAACAAAAAATCCATAAACAAAAACAAGAACTTCAACAACCATAATCAATCAATCTCTAATAGTATTCCCTAACAATGGTGCTAAAAATTGATTTTGCTTAAATTATACCTCCAAGAAAATATAAAATGGTCATTTGTCAAATATAGAACCCAACAAATTTGGATTCGATCCCATAAGGAATAGGTTAGAAATCTCTCATATGCTTGCCAATGTAATTAGAAATTGCAGAAAGTAAATGGGGTTTTTCGTAAAGGTAAGAGTAATAGTAATAATGATGGTAAATTAGGGTTGTTATCAATATGAGATGATTACTAGGATTGTGTTCTCCTGACTTCATAACTCTATAGACTTATCATGCTCGTCAGACTATCTCATTATTTTGCATGAGAAATACAAAAAGTTATGTATCACATAACTATTTATCTACCTTGGTTTGGGTGAATCTCACTCATATCTTGTTGGTCTTGGAGTGTCTCATTACTAACCCTTGTTCTTGATCTTATATTATCTATCTCATTATGCACTCAAGTTAATAGATGAAGGATGATGGCTTTAAATTATAGTTGTGATCTCCTTTCCCTAATATCTACCTCTCTAATTAGTAAGTACTAATACACGCGAGTTCTTAATGTTTAAGACTGTTAAAAAAAGCAATCAAAATGAAGGAAACTGCACTGCATGTAAAAAATCCAATCTAGAATGACTTTGCACTTCCTATACTTTGTTAATCATCAAGATTCCTACAACCCTAGTTATAGGGTTTAGCTACTCATGATTGTAAGAACATTTGTAGATTCCATAGATGAAAGAATAAAAATGAACTTCTGAATAATAATAATGAATACCCAAAATCTAAAATTAATTTTGAACAGTAAAAACCAAAAATAATAATTCCAAGATCAATAATGTATCTAAAAATTCAAAACAATGTAAAAAGTGCATAATTTTTTTTAAAAGATAATAAAACATCATAGGGTATTTATAGATACATAAAAAACCTATCAAAAATAAAGTAGGAAACTTGGGTCGGTACCCACCTATGAGAAAGCCTATGGGTCATAGATTGTACCTATAGGGTGTAAGTAGGCTCATGGAAATTAAAGAATTGTTCAGACTTTAGATCACCTAACTACTAGGCAACCTACAGTCCGTAAATACACCTACGTCTCATGGGTAGGTGGTGTAGGAATCAAATTTTGTTATCAACATTTAGAATATTAGCATTTCCACTTATGTGGCCACCTACAGGCTCGTAGGTTCTACCTATGAGCTATAGGTTGGCTTGTAGGTAGCCTCTCATCTCTTCTTTATTCTTTTTTCTCATTTTTGGCTCTGGCCTCTATTTCCTTACAAAATCAAACAAAAACCAGATCATACCTAACAAGAATACCTAAGTACTTGCATAATTTTACTGTTTTAAGCATCTAATGTTCCATAAAACTATTTCACATCAACCCCCACCCCCATCTAAAAGCTTATACACTATCCCCTACGTATGACAAAGAAAAGAAGTAAAAATATGTAACTGGAGATATACCTGAGATGCTCTAGACATCGAATGTGTCTTTTTCCCTAGATAAGCTATTTGGAAGCACTTAGGCACAGAGCTAGAAGGTGGCGGGGGTCGACTAAAGGAGTCTCCCAACTCTCATTGTTTTCTCTCGCCATGGTCAATTTGAAATTATACAAGTGACTCCATGGCTTCCCTCTTCATATCCTACTCAAACTCATCTAAACTACCACTCTGCTCAATAGTCTCTCATCCTCTCTTACTCCGAGTAGAAGGAGGCTCATCATTATCAACAAAAGATCAAAGAACAGTGGTGGTGGTGTAGAAAGTGGCTGTATAATAGAAGATATGACTGAGGGATGATAGGAGTGTGTCTTTGAGCCAATGTATGAACCTCAAACCTCAATGTGGACTCCTCCTCCATCAAATTGATAAATCAGGTACTCAAGCCTTACAAAATCTCACTCCAATTTATATCTTAAAACTATTGATCCTTCCCTGTATCTCTTTAGTAAACTGCTCCATCATGGTTATAATCAGTTACTCAACATATGCCTCCGTTATCTCAATAGATGTGCATACCCAAGGATAAATCTATGTTAGTAACTTAGCCAACTGGGTGACAGTGTGTGTTTGGAGCTTAGCTAACTCTATTTGTCTATCCACTAACTATTGTGGAAACATTTTAGATACTATTACCATAGCTGAAATAGGCAGACTAAGGGACACTTTAGATATAGCAACTAGAGCTGAAGTTCCTGTTGTCCCCTCACAGCTTAAAGTAACTAAACCCTCTACCTGCTAGCTACTTATCTCATGATCACCACCTAGTGCTCGCCTATCAACATGCTCGACCAACTCTAAAGTCCCCGAAAAAAGATCCACTCTAAATGAGGTAGAAATTTTTGCCTTTTTCTATGAAATTGGGTTGGTGTAATCTTAAATGAACCCCACGTTAGCCACTCGGGTCACCTAAATAGGATGATCAATACCTTTTAATATTGTAAGTTTCACTGTATCATATAGTATCTAAATCAAGAAGGGGAATGTTATATTGGTTATCTCTCTAGGAGTCTCTAGTGGATCTCATATTTTTATGTATCAGGTAAATTCTATATCATACCCATCTATGATGTTGGCCATAAGTGAAGCCCGATCCAAATTAAGTGTGTTATCCACTCCTGTAGGGAAAAACCTATGCAGAAGTATTGTCTGTCCAAACTTCCTTACAAAGTGCAGGGTATACTTCTTCATCTCAGCCTTCCCCTCAACCCAAGAGGTATCAACACCCTAATAATAAATCTTATGAGCCACCCAACTCATTAGCTTGCTCTACTACTCTAGATTGCTCATATTAATCTGGCTTCTAACTGTCACCATCTAATAATCAAACTCAAAAACAGTCATCGGCATCTCATAATTGACCTAAAAAAATATATGGATAATTTATTTCGATAAGTAAACTCAAGTAACTCTTACTAAAGTATGGGCCAACAAAGGTTGGTCCTGAGCTCTCTGCCCTGCTGGTGTAATAAAATTATTATAGGAAGCATAGAACCCATGGACCAGCTCAGGGCAATAAGATCTAAAAGGCTCATCCATCTATCCTAGTTAATCTATCAATGGTGGTCTTAATGCTTGGGACACTAGAAAATTTTATCATCCCGAAGTGGGGATCCTTTTCTATTCTCCATCTTAGTTTGCCCTGATTACTCAGCTTGATATCTCAGTCATAAATCTCATATATCTCCTATACACACCAGCTCTGTATCACTAGAGCTACTAATATAATTGGGGGGGTGGACTCCTAAACCATTGCAACTGAAGTTGTGGAGTCCTTACCACCCTTTAAAGGCACTATTTTATCCTTAGATTAAGAAGCAATTGTCTCTCTCTCTCAATACTACCTGACATAGCTGACTCCATCCCCTCCTCAAACTGGGGAACAACTATTTCCTCATCACTGTTATTTGAATAAGATAAATTTTCTCCCTTATAAAACTAAGAAGGGACATGGGTATGATGTGGTGATCTTTTTAACTTATTTATTCTGGGCTGGGGAAATAGATTTTGTTGGTTCCTGGGGCCTTGCTTGTGGTAAACTCTGAAGTGCGGGTTGGGAAGCAGGCTGTATAGTCGCTATGACTGTGACATTTCGCTACGTCTGACGTTGGGTTTGGCATGGTTATTGAGTATTCCTCAATGGACACACTCTTCTTGAAAAACTCATCTTAAAGTCTACACTATCGGTATTTTTTGTATGCTTCCTTTGGTACCATGGAACTTGTATTGAGAAACATTAGTACTCAAATCAAATCAATCGATAATGATTTTAAAATAATTTAACTAACAAGTAACGATTCTAGTCCATGACTCATGGGATAAGTTTAGGATTTGTGGAATGGGTGTGTGTACTGAGAAGTCAGTTCACAAGTTCAATACATAACTCGTGGATTCAGTTCATGAGTAGTGACTTGACTTATGAAACTCCAAACTAGATTCTTAGATTTAGAATTTAAGGTTTGTGAGTCTAATGCACAACTCATGAATGAAATTCACTGGTCATAGGTTGGACTTGTCAGTTCAAACCTGAGACTAAATATTGATCCCTCTAATATTTGAACTCCAATTGGCATAATTTTATCCAACTAGTTCAATGTTGATCTCTTCGTAATTTCACCCATTACTTTATATTAGATTTAACTTATATAAGTCTAAGTGTTGTAAGAAAAGATATTATGTTCCAATTCAACTTTATCAAGAATTATTAATCAGGTAATTAGAACCATTAAAGAATTTACGTTTTTCCACAGATGAAGGCCAAAGAAAAAGAAACAAGTTGATTTTTCACAATTAGAGACCTTTTCATGCTCATGAACAATAGATGTAGATTGTGATTTACATGAGAGAAGAGGGAATTAAAATGGTGGGAGTTTCTTACTTTGAGTAGGATTCAATTTTGTTATGGTTTGGATATGTGTTTTGTTTATTTTTTAATTAGGTTTTAGTATTTTATTTAAAGAAAATTATCGATTAGGGTCAGGTCACATGGGCCTGTATGTTTAAACAAAGTTTTTAATTATGGACTAACCTAGGCTAGATGGTGACCCATGAATTGTGGGTTTTATTCATGAGCCATAGATTAGGGTCGTGAGTCATGATCTGAGACTTAATTTGATTTTGTTATTCTAACGCTCAACCCATGAGATGTGGGTTTCACTTACCACCCATGAGTTAAGGTCATGAGTCATGTACTAAAAACCAATTATGACCTCTGATTTCAATGCTCCACCTATAAGTCTGGTATAACTCCTGACCTATCGGTTGGGTATGTGAGTCAAGCTCAGAGAGCAGAAACTTTACTTTTATTCTAACGAGTCTAATCCATGATTCATAGAGTGAATTTTTGCATTTTTTCTTTAGTCAATGATTCCTGTATGCCTTTACCAAAAAATAAAATAGCGTTAACACTAAAACCATGGGTTGCCTCATAAGTATCGCTTGATTTTACATTGTATCATGATATGGCAATGTTGGGTACTTAAATATCACTCATAATCCCATGTGTTTCCTCCCATAAAGTGTGAAGCACCCTGGATTTTTGGGCCTTGAAAATTTTCTAAGCTTAATGCCCTTGTAACAACTCACCATACAAGTCGTAGTGGTGTTTAAGGCATGTTACTACTCCTTCACTATTATGTTAACTAAAAATCATGGTTTAATAAATGGTTTTCTTTGTATTATTATGGTATTGTTTTGATTTTGAAATTAACGTTGGGGGTTTTGGTTGTTTATCGTTAGATAATCTTTTCCTATGTTTTACATATTATTTTTCATGTCATAATTATAGTTTGAACATGTGGTTCCATGTGAATGGTCAATTGATCCTTTGTTTTGGTTCTGGAAACTATATGCCTTCAACATACTTGTTAAAATGCCAATGATAATGATTTTGTCACATAGTTGACTATTCTTAAAAACTTTGCATTGCATAATATGGTAATGGAACTTAAATTGGTTTGGTTGGTTTTAAATGGATTTCAAAGGCCTTGGTGGCCATGATATTAGTTTCATTGGAAACTTTGGAGTCAAGTTGGTTTAATGGCCTTGGTATGGCATAAATGGATAGACTTGCAAGCTCTAATTTTTGTTTGACGATACCAATGGTTAATACCTAATTAAAAAGATTCCTTAGTAAATGGTTGGTTGTGTGTGAATAGCTTTAATATAGGCTTAAAATTGGTCGTGTGAGCAAATTCGTGGAAGGTGTAGGTCCCAGGGGGACCAAAATTGGAAGCTTATATTTGCCAATGTGAGGTTTGGTCTTGGTGATCGTGTGCATGATATCACACTTATATTTTTGGAAATGTGCTAGTCATCTTAGGATTTTCTTTCGTTTATATGGCTAACACGCACTGGGGCCCTTTCAGCAAGGGGATCTGAACCCATATAGCACATGGGTAAACTTAGGATGACAATGATACACAACCCATGTGAAAGGTTTTAAAAGCATGCTAAACTCGATTTCCTTTCCTGGTATGGTATATATATGTATGTATGTGGTTGCATATGGTTAGTTACTTTGGTCTTGAATAATGATATTATTTTATCCTTATTTGTGAGTACATCCTAGCTTTTATTAGGCTAACTGTCTTTGAGTCATGCATCCCTATGCGATGCAGAAATCATCCATACTACTACTCCTACTTAGTGACTTAGATTTGGGGATAACTTTTTGTCACACTAAAGTAGTGAGCTTCCATACTCTGGAGGACTCCATTTAATGCTATGAACATCTTTTATTTTTCTTTTTTTCTTGGAGTTTAGTTTCTAATTTGGTCGGGGGTATGTCTCGATCGAATGTTCTTTTATTTTGAATAGAGGCTTTGTGTGACTACTATGGGCATGGACGGTGTTGGTATCGGTGTCAGCCATAGTATTGGTATTGGCATTGGGGTTGACACTGATTGGACATTTTGTCGTATATTTGGTTTTTTATGGTTATGGATTTGATTAAATATTTCTCAATTATTGTTGCTTTATCTTAGTATATGTTCGGTATTAATCCAAAACAAGGAAAAAGACAGTTACAGTTGGATATTCAAGGCAGTCTCTAATCCCAATCAAATTTGAGATGCCTAACATGACTAATACCTAGTTCAGGTTATGACTTATTGGTAATAGAGCCCTAGTTTCATTGTTAATTGGGGGTCCTCAAAGCCGTGTCGAGTAGAGTCTCTTTTAAGGGTGTGTAGCATGCCACACTCATAAGGGAGAGGCTATAAGGCATTTAGGAATATTTCTCTTTCTTATGCTCTATTTTCAAGATGTATAGTCTAAGATTCTGAATTCTTCTGTAATTCCTATTTGTTCGCTTTTTAGATCATGCCTTCTCACAGATATGAATCCTACGGAAACTTCACTATCCTACCATATGATAATGTTGGTGGGACCCATCCTAAATATAGGGTCCAGACCCAGGTCTAATTTACGATTTCCCTTCTAGTGTTCCACCGGTGCCCTCCTGTCCTTCTCAAGGTCCTTAGGCTGATGTGATGAATGTTGAGTTTTGTCAGTCAATCCATATGTTAGCATAGTTGATAGCTTCTTAAGTAGAGCATGGTACTTCTGTTACTCCATCTTTTGACACTATAAGGGTTGGCCAGTTTATGAGGTTGAATCCTCCAACTTTTACAATTTTTAGGGTAGAGAAGGATCCTCAATATATTTTAGATGAGATGGAAAAGATCTTCTATTTTATGCTTGCCATAAATGTAGAGGCTGTAGAGTTTACTGTGTACCAGCTAAAAGATATGAAAAACTGGTGGTACGAGGAATAGGATCAATCAAGGGGTGACGATGCAGAGTCAGCTCTTGCGAGGATTTTTCTAATGCTTTTTTAGAGCACTTCTTTCCTCAGGTGTTGAGGGAATCGAGGGTGGAGAATTTTGTTAATTTGAAGCAAGGTAATATGTCAGTCAAGGAGTATGGCATGAAGTTTCACCAGTTATCTCGGTATGTTCCAGAGTTATTTTATATCATAAGCCTATAATGAGAAAGTTCACTAGCAGATTGTCTTGAGACTTGATTTTAAAGTGTAAGGCTGTCTTGTTGAACAGGGACATGGATATCTCCAAGTTAGTTATGTACATGCAGTAAGTAGAGGACTAGAAGAAGAAGCAAGCTGAGATAGAGGAGAGGCAGAGAAAGAAGTTTAAATTTTCTAACCAGGTGAAGGCCAACAGTATAGTGGCAGGGATAGTGGGAACTGGCCTAAGAAGAAGTAAGGAAATTATGGCTCTTACTCACGGATAGTGATCCCTGCCCAAAGTTATTAGTTGATAGGCATTTCCTTGGTGGCAACGACTATAGCGAACACGGTGCCAAAACTTAGGCTAAGGGGACCCAGTCAGCTTTATTATATCCTCTGTATAGTTTTTATGAAAGATATATCAGGGTTATTATAAAGAAAGAAAGCAAAAATGCTTCAGCTGTGGCCAGCCAGCGTATATTACTAGGAGTTGTCTAGTGGCGAAGGTTGCTTCAGGGGAAAACAAGGTTCCAATTGCCTTTTAATCAGCTCCGACACCAAATGGTGCACCATCTAGTTTTGACACTGGTCAAAACTATCTCTATTCTCTCACTACTCACCAAAAGTCTAAGCCATTTCCTGATGTCACGACTGGTATATTAAAATGTTTTCCCGTAATATGTACTATTTATTTGATCTAGGGTCCACTCTCTCTTATGGTTGTGAAATTTGGTTTCAATCTAGAGTATATTTCAAACCCTTTTTTTATTTCTACCATGGTGGGTGACTCTGTGGTGGCTAGAATAGTATATAGAGGGTGTGTGGTATCTATGGTTGGTTGGGAGACTTTGGTCGATCTATTTAAATATGATATGGTGTATTTTGATGTCATATTGTGGATTGATTGGTTGTACCCATTCTATGTTTCTCTAGATTGTCGAACCCATAAGGTTGACTTTAAAATTCCTTAATGAGAACAATTATTAAGTGGGAGGGTGTTTCCCTAGCTCATAATGGAATATTTGTATCGTATCTTAGAGCTCAGAGATTAATCTCCAAGGTTGTCTCTTTCATCTGGTCAGGGTTAAGGATTCTAACTTGAAAGGTCCTTCTTTACATTTTATCATGGTGGTGAATGAATTTCCTAATGTCTTCCCTGATGACCTTCCTCTTCTTCATTCTAATAGGGAGATTGATTTCGAGATAGATCTTGTTCCAGACACTCGTCAAATTTTTATAGAACAACTCTAGTTGAGTTGAAGGAGATAAAGGAGAAACTCAATAATCTTTTAGACTAGGGTTTCATGTATCCTAGTGTGTCCCTATAAGGTGCATCAATGTTATTCATGCATAAGAATGATGGTTCCTTTCGGATGTGTATTAATTACCGACAGTTGAATAAGGTAACGATTAAGAATAAGTACCCTCTTCCAAGGATAGATGATTTGTTTGATCTACTGTAGAGTGCTAAATTTTTATCCATGATTGATCTTTGGTCCAGGTATCATCGGTTAAAGATTAGGGAGACGGATATTCCTAAGACTGCCTTCCATACTCAGTATGGGCAATTTGAGTTTTAGGCTGTGTCTTTTTGATTAATTAATGCCCCGAATGCATTCATGGATTTGCTGAATATGGTCTTCTATCAATTTCTTGATTTATTCATCATTGTGTTCATAAATGACATTCTAGTGTATTCTACGAGTGAGGTGAATCATGTTGATCACTATCACATTGTATTGCAAACACTGAAAGAGTAGCAGTTGTATGCCAAATTTTCAATATGTGTATTCTCTTTTAGCATTTTTACTTTTCTAGGTCATGTCATTTCTAATGATAGATCCGTTAAAGGTTTTCATGGTTAAGAAGTGGAACAAACCCATGACTCCAATCGATATTTGAAGATTCTTGGGTTAAGCGGGTTATTATCAAAGATTTGTGGAAATTTTTTCTCCTATAGCTGCCCCGTTGACTTTGTTAACTCATAAGAAGGTGAGGTTCTTATGGTATGATGCTTGTAAGGGTAGTTTTGAGAAGCTGAAGGATAATCTAACTTTGGCTCCAGTTTTGAATTTATCAGAAGGCACAGATAGGTTTGTTGTATATTGTGATGTGTCTCGTGTGGGACTTGGTTTCACTTTGATGCAGTATGGTAAGGCGATAACTTATGACTCTTGATATTTGAAGTTGCATGAGAAGAATTATCCAACTCATGACTTGGAGGTATTGGTTGTGGTGCTTGCTTTGAAAATCTGGCGTCACTATTTTTATGGAGTGAATGTGGATATCTTTTAATATCATAAGAGTCTGCAATATGTATTTACCTAGAAAGAGCTAGACCTCATGCAAAGGAGATGGCTTGAGTTACTCAAGGATTATGACATGAGTCTTCACTACCACCCAAGTAAACTAATGTAGTTGTTGATGCTCTCAGTAGGTTATCCATGCGAAGTGTAGCTTTTGTAGATAAAGATAAGCAGGAATTTGTGAAAGATATTCACCATTTGGCCAACCTTGGAGTTTGTCTCTTAGACTTTTAGGGGGGGGAATGTTTTTATAAGAGGTGGCGTAGTTATCTCTTGGTGCTGAAATCAAGGAGAAGCAAATGTTAGATCCTATCATGTTAAAGAACAAGGGTGATGTAGGTGTGTAGAAAGTGATATCCTTTGAGATTAGTGATGATGGTACCTTATGGTTCCAAGGGATGTTATGTGTTCCCAATGTGGATGATTTAAGTGAGAGGATGTTGGCTGAAAAACATGAGTCGTGCAATGTTATTTATCCTTGTTTGAAAAAAAATGTATCAATACCTTAGGGAGATGTATTAGTGGAACAATACAAAGCGGGATGTGTCTAGTTTTGTAGCTAAATGTATGGTGTTTCAACAAGTGAAAGTTAAGCACATGAGGCCCGAATGATTGTATCAAGATATTTAGTTGTCTTTGTGGAAGTGGGAAGTGATCAATATGTATTTCATTACCAGTGTTCCTCGATCTCGAAATCAATTGGATTCAGTTTGGGTCATCGTAGATAGGATGAAAAAATTGGCTCACTTTTTGCCTATGAGGACTAACTTCTCGGCTGAGGATAATGAAAGGTTGTACCTCTAAGAGATTGTGAAGTTCCATGGTGCACCTGTTTCTATCATCTTTGATCATTTTATTCAGTTCTCATCTAACTTTTGATGATCATTTCAGAAAAGTTTGGGGACCAAGAAGATTTCATGATCTTTTGTCGAATTTGTTCTAATTTAGAAAGCTCATTGAAGAAGAATTCTCAATATTATGCCTTGAAGAGGACTCAAATCTTTACACTCTTTAGCACGAGATTTTGAGTCTCATGTGTCTACCATTTCAACACCAAAGCACCTTGAAAGTGAATCGTATTCCATGAATATGATATCTATCTAGTAGGATGTATGGAATATATGACAAAGGTAGATCTATTGATCGATCATATGATATAGGCCCAAGTTCGACATCCAACTGCTTTGATTTGAATTATCCAAAGAATACAGTACCTGATATATATTAAAATGATAGACAATCAAACCTGTTTCTCAATTCACTCAAAGAGGTTAATAGGGTTCCAATAGACATATGTAAAAAGCTGGTCTGATTATGCATATTCCTAATCCTAAAGGGAATGTAACGATGTAGGGATCCATATGTAAATATAGTATCAATTGAGATAGGCACGAATGGCCCCTACTTATAATGGGAATGTATATAACCCTATTCCATTTTGGCCCGGCATGGAATGAACTTATAATCATGGAATAGACTCGATCATCAGATTATAAGTTTATAACCCTAGTCCATTCCCATTTTTAGCAAAGCAGATCTACTAGTGATTTGATTACAATTAGTAAGAGAGATCTTGAACTAAGAATAGACCCTAGAAGATAAAAAAGGGTATCCTTAGAAATTGCAATAATCGGGTTCATATATATTCCTTGTATAGTAGATGCTATCACACATACAATAATACTCATGAATCTTAGTACAACTTTTCACCCACAGTTAGATGGGCAAGCAGAAAGGACTATTCAAATGCTAGAGGATATTCTACGATCTTGCATGATTGACTATGGTGGTAGTTGGGTGGAGCATTTGCCTCTTATAGAGTTTGCCTACAACAATATCTTCCACTGTAGCATTGGGATATGTTTGTTTGAGGCATTATATGGTAGGAGATGTAGGTATCATATTGGGTGGTTCGAGGTTGGTGAGGCAGATATATTTGTCCCGAATTTGTTTCACCAAGCCATGAAAAGGGTGAAGGTGGTTTGGTATAGACTTAAGGCTGCCCATAGTTTCCATAAGTCCTATGCAGATGTGAGGAAAAGGAAGTTAGAGTTTGAGGCTTGGGATAGAATGCTATTGAAGGTGTCTCCCATGAAGGTAGTAATACTGTTTGGGAATAAGGTGAACCTTAGTACTCGGTATATTGTTTTATGCTTGATTTTGAAGAGGATTGGTAATATTGCATATGAGCTTAATTTGCCTTCTAGTTTGAGGTCCATTCACCCTGTAATCCATGTTTCTATGTTGATGAATTTTACGGATGACCCATCGCAAATTATGTCTATCAAGGATATTAGAATTTTAGATTCGTTTTCTTATGAGGAAATCTTGATTGAGAACTTAGATTGGCAGGTTCGTTGGTTGTGGACCAAGGATGTAACCTCCACAAAGGTTCTATGGAGGAACCACAAGGTAGAAGAGGCTACATTGGAAGCTGAAGAGGATATGAAGTCCAATTATCCATTCCTATTTTTCGCTTCGGATATTTGTGAGGAAGGTATTTGTTATTCATAACATCTTTGTTTTCTAAATTACTTAAAGGTAAAATTGATTTCCTTGCACCTTTTTTTTCTAACTTAGTTAAAGGTAAGAGTAAAGGCATGTGGTGTCCAAATTATGTTAGTACTTTCTTGTCCCATCATTTGGGGATGAATGATTCAAGTGTGGGAGAATTGAAACACCTTGGGTTTTTGGCCCTTTAAAATTTCTTGAGCTTTAAGCTCACTGCCTTTGTACGGATTCACCATACGAGTCATATGGTATGGCTACGTGACAGATGACCTAACTCGTATGTTTTCCAGTGAGTGATGGTGAGTTTTATATTGAGGTTACGACTTGGTGATTACAGGTCATCTGGCTTTGAGAAGGGTCGTTGGGTTGATCTATTACTTAATCTAAAACATAGTAACTTAACCTGGTTCTCAGTATGAGTGGCTCACTAAGTACCATGAGAATAGGGAACGAGTGGTATAGTCTAGTCGTATATTGTGAAGTGTCATCCCCTTTGTTTTTAGTCTTGGGTACGAATGGACCATACAAGTCGTATGGCTTGGTCATGAGTTAGGGAAATGGAGTCGTATGGTGGATGGTATGTAGGTGTCCAACCTTCTGTTCTGGTTACGACTGGATGGTACCGATCTTATGATGTGGTGATGAGTTAGAGGGTCAACTCCTACCCACTTGTGGTGATTTTATAGTTTTAAGTTTTGGTATTTTGGACATTTCCCCTTTTAACTCCTTTTAACCCCATGACATAAAACACCTTTTAGAACTTCAAACCTATTATTATCAATCAAACACTTTTAAAATCTCTCTCAAGCTCTTGGTTAGAAATGGCTAGGGTTTTTACTAGGTACTCAATTAGGGGCTTTCAAGAGTGAATCTCCCCCTTCTTCCTTGATGTCTAAGGAATGTTACTCCTCCCTCATTGTTAGTTCAACTAAAAATCATGTTTTCATAAATGGTTTTCTTGGTATTTTTGTGGTATTATTTTGGTTTTAAAGTAGTTTTTAGGTGGTTTTTGTTGTTTATGGTTGGATAATGTTTTCCCATATTTTACTTGTGGGTTTTTATGCTATAATTAGGGTTTGAACATATGGTTGCATAGGAATGGTAAATTGACACTTGGTTTTGGTTCTGGAAACTATATACCCTCAAAATGTTTGTTAATATGCCAATGAGAATGATTTTGTCACATAGTTGACTATTCTTGAAAACTTTGTGTTGCATAATATGGTAATGCAACTTAAGTTGGTTTGTATGGTTTTAGATGGATTGAAAATGCCTTGGTGGCCATAGAATTGGTTTAATGGATTTGGTATGGAATAAATGGATAGAGTTGCAAGCTCTAAATTTTGTATGACGATACCAGTGGTTCATGCTTAATTAAAAGACTTCTTGGTAAATGGTTGGCTAACTGTGAATGTTTTAATATGGGCTTAAAGTAGGTTGTATTAGCAAAGCCATGGAAGGTGAAGATCCCGAGGGGACCAAAACTAGATACTTATGTTTACCGATGTGAGGTTTGGTCTTGGCGACTGTGTATGATGCACACTTATATTTTTAGAGATCCACTAGTCATCTCAGGATTTTCTATGGTTCGTGGGCTAACAGGCACCGGGGCCCTTTCAGCAGGGAAAGCTAAACCCATTAGCCCATAGGTGAACTTAGTATGGCAAAGCTACACAACCCAGGTTAAAGCTTTTAAATGCATTCTAAACCCGGTTTTCTTTCCCAGCATGGTAAGTATATATACATGTATGTTATTGCATATGCTTAATTACTTTGGTTTTGAATAATGGCATTATTTTATCCTTATTCATTAGTACATGCTAGCATTCATTTTACTAAACGTCTTCGGGCATTATATCCCCACGCGATACAGGAACTTGCCATACTACTCTTACTCAGTGACTTGGATTCAGGGACAGTATTGTGTCAGACTGAATATGTGATCTTCCTTGCACTGAAAGACTCTATTTCATGCTATGTACTTCTTTAGTTTATCTTTGTTTCATTGACTTTGGTTTTAGCTATGGTCGGATGGATGTCCCAACCAGATCTTTTTTGAATTTTGATGGAGGCTGTGTGGGAGTACTATGGGCATGGGTGATGTCGGTATTTGTGTCTTCCTTAGTATTGGTATTGGTATTAGGGTTGACACCGGTTGGACATTTGGTCGAATATTTGGTTGGTCATAGTTATGGAGCTGATTAAATGTTTTTCAATTTTTGTTGTGTTATCTTAGTTTATGCTTGGAATTCATTGGAGATAGGGTACAAGGCAGTTACGGTTGGGTATTAGGGACGGTCTGTGGTCCCGGTCGAACTTGAGATGCTCTACACGACTAGGCCCTAGTTCGAGTCGTGTAAAAGCATCGGATTTAACATTGCGACATGAATTTTCTCTTTTGACTACTTATACATTATCAAGGATCTCATTCTCAGACATTTTAATCTTCTTAGTTTCCCTCATATAATGCTTAAGACACTACCCATTCATCCTGAATGGGATGTCACCATCCCTTTGTATATCAATTCGACCATGTGGAAATACTCTCACCATTGTTAAAGGTCCACACAATCTAGATTTTAACTTTCTAGGAAACAAATGATGTCTCAAATTATACCACAAAACCAAATCACCAGGTAGGAATTCCCTCTATTAATTATTCTATCATGGTACAATTTTATCTTTTTGTTGTACAAGGCTAAACTCATAGGCACGAAGGTTAAACTCATCAATCTCATTTTTCTTCTCCAATCACAAGTGGGTTGCATCACTCTCCAGTGCCCATAGTGCCTTATGTTCAAGTTCAATCGGGAAGTGACATGTTATTTCATACAGAAGTTCATAAGGAGATGCATCAATAGGAATATTGTATGTTATCTAATAGGCCCGTAATGCACATCTAACTTTCTCGACCAACCAGTCATATTGGCGTTCACAGTCTTCTCAAAAATAGACTTCATCTCTCAGTGGGAGACCTCAACTTGCCAACTTATTTGTGGATTGTAAGGTACTTCCACCTTATTATTCACACCATATTTCTTAAGTAGGTCTTTGAATAGATGATTACAAACTGAGACCCACCATCAATAATGATTGCTAGCAGGGAACCAAACCTAGAGAAAATATTCTTCTTTAAGAACATTGTGACACTCTTACCTTTACTATTTGGTAGCACAATTGCTTCTACCCACTTAGAAACACAGTCTATAGCCACCAAGATATACTTCATGCCACGTTAACTCATAAACGGGCTCATAAAATTACTACCCCAAACATAATACAACTCAAGCTGAAGTATAGGTGTCATAGAAATCTTATGTTTTCACACAATATTGCCCTACCTTTGGCATTGGTCACAATCTCGAGGATAATCATATGCATCTTTAAAGATAGTCGGCCAATAATAACCATATTGTAAGATTTTGTGGGCAGTGTGAGTACCTCCATCATAACCCTTAACTAGGACAAATGACATTCCTTCCAAAGACTTATCATCTAAACATTGGGAATATACCTCCGAATTACACCATCAGAACACAACAAAATATGTATAGATCATCCTAAAAGCACTTCCTCACCTCAAGCATAAATCTCTTGCCCTACTAAAATGGCATATCTTCTTGGACTAGTTCACTTGCCAAATAATTTCCAAAGTCTGCAAACCAAGGGATTAAGTCTTGTGATTCTTCCAAAACCTGCTCATTTAGAAAAGTATCATAAATTACAAGCAAAACCCATTAGTTTTATCATATTTTCCTTCAATAGGAATGACAAATGGTCTGCAACTTGATTTTTAGTTCCCTTCCGATCCTTAACCTTAAAATCAAATTCGTGTAGCAAAAATACCAATCAAATAAATCTTGGATTAACATCTTTATCTGACATAAGGTACATGGTGCATACAATTACTTTGCACCAGTGTACAATTACATTGGTACCAATAAAATACGACACAAATTTTTCAAAAGCAAACACCACTTAAAGCAATTTTTGTTCAGACACCATGCAATTCTTCTATACAGGATTTAGTGTTTTTTTTACATAGTAGATGGGATAAAGTATCTTCTCTAGCCTTTGACCTAGGACTTCTCCTAGGTTTATTACATAATTATCACACATTACTTTGAATGATAAGACCCAATTAATGGACGTAATAATAGAAGTTGAAGTCAACATCTATTTTAGGCACTCAAAGGAATTACGAAAAGCATCACATAACACAAATTTCACCTCCACCTCTAATATTTTTCACAATGGAATTGCAATTTTAGAGAAATACTGGATGAATCACCTATAGAAACCTACATGATGCAAGAAACTTTTCATACCTTCAACAAAAATTGGTTGAGGTAATTTTGCAATTATCTCAATGTTAGACTTGTCTACCTCTATCCCCTTCTTAGAAACCTTGTGCTCAAGCACTATACCTTCTTTGACCATGAAGTGACACTTCTCCAAATATAGGACCAAATTTCACTCTTCACATATTTGTAAGTCTTTGGAAAAATGAGCCAAGAAGTCATCAAATAAATCACGAAAAAACTAAGAAATCATCCATGAAAATCTCAATTGTCTCCTCTATCATGTCAGAAAAGATGGAAATCATGTAACACTAAAATGTTGTTAGATCATTACATAGACCAAAGGACATTTTATTAAATACAAACATCCCATATGGTTAAGTTAAAGTCATTTTGTTTTGATTCTCGAGAGAAATAGAAATCTAATTCACCCTGAATAGCGATCAAGAAAACAATATCATTCTCTACTTACAAGATGGTCTAGAATTTGATCTTTGAATGACATACAAAAGTGGTCCTTCTAGGTCCATGTTTTCTTCTTCTTGTAGTCCATTCTTACTCTTCATCTAGTGAATGGTCTTATAAGAACCAACTCATTCTTCTCATTGGGAACCACAATGATCCCACCCATCTTTGGCACATACTAAACTGGGCTCACCCATTCAGTGTCGATAATTGGATAAACCACACCTGTATCTAACCATGTGAGGATTTATTTCTTCATATCATCTTGCATAGATGGATTCAATCTAAGTTTATTTTTAATGCCAGGTATATATTCCCTTTCAAGCTACATTTTGTGAGTTCAAATTTAATTCCAACTATGTCAGTAATAGTCCACACAATAGTAAAGCTAAATTTGTTAGTTCATATTTTTGGTGGTATTCCAAACATGTCAGTAATGGTCCAAATAATAGTCCTCTTAAGCCTCTATAAATATATATCAAAGCCTTAACTTTCCATTCTAACAAAAAAAAATTAATAATAACTAGTAAGTTATTGTTGGCACCCAAGAATGCATAACATAAATGAGAGGGAAGGCCCTTCAATTCCAAAACCAGAAGGTATTAATAGATAGTCTGACCAGAGGGGTTGCTTTATTTTTTAGATAAAGATCTAACTTGTTTGGTGCATAAGAGTATGAACTTCTACCCATAAGTGCACTCACCATCCCACCATACCCATCAATACCATCATTATAAAAATATATTATCACAGTTGTAAGTGCCTCTACAAAAAACCTGTCTTTAATGGGTGCGACCAATGAATCTCCAACTATAATGTCTATCACTAAAATCATACACATATCATGTGGCTACTTCATCAACTGATATAGATTGAATTTTTCCTACTCATCATAAGTTTGAAATTATTCTATCTGGTCTTCGTGTCAACCTAATGCCCTATCCGTGGCTAGAAGGGCTTCCCAATATGATAGTGACATTGATGTACACTTCATAGTCAAGAATCATAAAATTATCTTGAGATAATAAAGAATTTACCTGTACCAACACATCACAAAAGATACAGATCGACTTTATCACAGTGCGATCCTCCGTTAAAAATCTCATATAGGTCGACTTAGGTGACCTCAACCTTAACTTCTTATATATGCCTAGCGGGATCAATTTAATGCTAGCTCATAGATTACATAAGGCATGGATAACATTAAGAGTCCCAATAGTAGAAAAAATAGTGAATGCTCCTTGATTTATCTTCTTTTCTACTAAAGAACGAGAGGAAATGGCTCTACATGGTGCACATTATCAACAGGCTCAAAACACACTGTCCTCTTCTTGGTCACTAAGTCTTTCATAAACTTTAAATAACCAGGCATTTACTTTAGAAACTCTACTAGATGGATATTCACAGATAACTCTTTTATCATAGAATGAATTTCTAATACTTCTCTTCCTTAGCCATTTGGGAAAAGCTAGTAGACGCTGGGGAATGGGCTTCAATACTAGTGTGACCTCCTTACCCTTTTATTTATTGGTGCTGACCTATTCTAAAAGTTCTAGGTTTTTGAGATGCCTCATCATTACCTACCAATATTTCTATTTCATCTTTGTCCACATCATCAATGTCCGTATAGTAATTCCTCACTTCATCAACCGTAAGCATAGGTGGATCAATAGTGGCCTTACTACTCCGAGTAGTAATAGCAAGATAATGACTTTTGTTCTTTGGATTTTAAATAATGTTTCTAGAAAAGGTGCCTTGTTGATGTTGGTTTAATGTGGCAAACATTTGAAAAAAATAGTTTCTCAAGATACTTAATATCGATTTCATGAGACTCTACCTTCTATCTTAACCCTAAAATATCTGCCTTAATTTCCTTAAGGTAACTCTCTTGGTTGTTTGAACCCTTTGTAAGCTTTGCACAAGCAACCATTTTATTCGCAACTCCCAGATGAAGTATCCCGATTCCTTGGTGGAACATAAAGACCGCTTTTTTCCTTATAGTTATATTTTCTTTTCTAGTCATAATTATGCTCACTTCTCACGTCCCCATACGTATCTTAAAAGTTGTTATGACTTTGATTTCCTTCCCTTGAGTTCCAATTATCTTGATTAGATCCTTGTTCTTTGGCTCTAAAACCTGCCATCTCTTTATCCAAATATGTACCTTCTTCCTCAAAATCTAACTCCTAATGTCTAGAAGCCTTTTCACATAAATCCATAATATTTATCTTTTTTGGTCCAATAACTACAAATTGCTTTGTAAGTAGGACAATCTCATTTTTAAACTGTGTTTTCTCTTGAGCAACCATCTTATCTAATGCTCTTTACTTATTAGAAGTATGAATAGAGTAAGTACAGTGTGATCTATCTTCCTTCCAAATAAGCCACCCTCAGTTGGTTTTAGTGTTTTGATTGAAGATTTCTAAAGCATGCTCTTAGGAAAGACTCATGAAGACTCCTCATATAATAGTATCAGCTACATACTTGGCATTAGAATTTTGGTCCTTATAGAATATCTCAAGAAAGTTTCTCCCCATGATTTTATTATTAAGAACATTCTGCAGTAGCTTTATGAACCTCAACCATGTCTTATACAGGGCCTCTAAATATGACTATCTAAAATTATAAATCTCATCCTTTAGTTGAAACATTCAAGTCCATGGAAAAAATTGGTCCAAGAACTTTGTCCTCAACTCATTACAAGTGATGATGGATACATTAGGTAACTCACCTAACCATAAAGTCTTCTACACTGTTAGAGAGAATAGGAATAACCTCAGTCATATAACTCCCTTACTCACCCCAAGCAGATTATATGGAGTAATGATCCCCACAAAATTCATGATATACATATTCGCATCATCAGTAGGTAGGCCAGTAAACACCCCATTTAAAGTCAACAACTAGATCATAGCACTCATAATATTAAACTTAGTACCTCGGGGAAATTCTATAGGAACGATTACACCTGTTTTAACTAGCTTAACACAGCCCAAATCTTTGTTTAGATCATCATACACAAGCAAATATTACTGGATGGGCTTTTTTCCTTTATTTTCTTCTTATTTTGTCCATTTCTAGTGCGGTTTGATGATCTTCTTCTTCTTCTTCTTCAGATCTAGCCCTTCTTCTTTAGCTATTTGTCGAGCAACCACTAGCCTAGCAATTTTCTCAACCATTAAGTGAGTAGTAACCTTCTCTATAGTTTCATAAACATTATGCTGAAATGGTAGATTCACTATTGTTGGGCCATAATGAAATCCTTTGAGCAGGGCTCCTTGATCATAAACTTCTTCTCTCTCTATCTTTTGGTATTATGTCAGAGTTCTCACAAGTTCCAAATCAAATGGGATCAAGGGATTGACTTGACTCTGAATACTGGGCATACACCTGAATATTCCCTAGAAATAGTAGAAAATAAGAAATCAACAAATAAAACTAACAACTTTAACTAACTCAATCTATCAATTCATAACCATATTCCCCAGTAACGGTGCAAAAATTTAATAGCGCCCAAATTGTATCTCCGAAAAATTATAAAGTGGTTGATCAATCAAATATAGAACCCAATAGGGTTATGGTTGATCCCACGTGTACTAGGCTAAAAAGTCTGTCAAACGTTTGTTGATGTAATTTGGAATTATGTAATTTAAAGGAGGGTTGTAGAAGTATGTTCTAAAAGTAACAGTTGTTAGTTAATTAGATTAGGATCAATATGAGAAAACCACTAGGATTTTGTTCCCCATGACTTTAGAACTCCATAGGTTGTTTAGCGCTTAATAAACAATCCAAATTATTTACATGCAAAATAAAACAAAATATGTATCGTCTAATATCTCTTGACCTTGATTTGCGTGAATATCATTCATCTCCTCTCAAACTTAGAGAATCACATTACTAACCCTTGTTTTATACTTGTAGATTAACTATCTATGTATGACTCGAGTTAATCAGATGAAGGTTGGTAGATTTAAATTATTGTCGTTATTTTGTTCTGCCAATATCTACCTTTCTCTTGAGCAATTTTAGTACATAGGCTAGTTCCTAACATTGGCCACCGCCAAGAAAGCAATCAAACCAAAGTAAATACCAATACATGTATGAACTCCAATCTAGAATGATTTTGCACTTAACATGCTTTGATAATTTATCTGGTTACCACAACCCTATTTACAGGATAAATATACTTGTGATTGTAAGCACACAAGAAAAATTATATAGATGAAATCATATTTATGTACATGCAAGAATAATATAAAAAATGAAATTCTCAAATTTATTAGAAAACCCTAAAAACCAATGTCACTAATTTCGAGGTCATAATGTATCTTAGAACCTCAAAAATTGTAAAAAAAATATATATAATATGTGAACTAGTGATAAAATATCAAGGGACTATTTATAGATATAATACAAATCCTATCCTAAATTGTGTTGGATACGAAAGATCAAAGGCATTCCACGACCGTGGGTTGCATCTTGGATCAGAGCCAGGAGTCGCAACATTCATCATAGGAATAAGAGCTAGATTTAATCTTCAGTACTCAACTCTTTCCTGCCAGCCATGAGTCATAGGTTCCATGAATGGTGGGTAGAGTTATAGAACTTAGACTTCATTTTTAGCTTATGAACATCAGTTTACGACTACAGTCATGGGCTGTAAGTGCCACATACAAGTAATGGGTTTACCCATGGGTTACTAACTTAGCAACTCTTTATCCTTCTTTCTCAACCTTTTTTTTTCAAAATATATATTCTTATAAAATCAACACAAAATAACATTATATCCAACAATAATACCTAAATTCCTGCATAATTTTCTTGTTTTATGCATTAAAAATGCCATGAAATCATGGAACATCAACTTTTTCTTAGATATTTGGTGATATTACATGGAATCCCTTTGAAAATCATCTCATATAGGGTGCTACCAAGTTTAGTTTTTGTATTTGGAAGTTATTTTAGAAGGTTATTGGTAACCAAGTTCATCTTAGTACAATTTTGCATCAACGGACAAATAGTTAGCTAGAGCGGACCAATAAGACATTCGAAGACATGTTGAGAGCTTGTATAATTGATGTAAATGGTAGTTGGGATGATCATTCATAATTGATTGAGTTGTCATATAATAATAGCTCTTATTTCATTATTCAAATAGCCCTGTTTAAAGTGCTTTATGATAGGAGGGGTAGGTCTCCTAGTGGTTGGTTTGAGGTTGGTGAAGCTACTTTGATAAGGATTTATTTAGTTTACGAAGCTATGGATAAGATTCAACTTATTATAGGAAGGTTAAAAATAGATTAGATTCAATAAAATCCAATACTAATGATAGAAATAGAGAACTTGAGTTTGCGATCGATGATTAGGTTTACCTGAAGGTGTCACACATTAAAAAGATTGAGAGATTTGGCACAAAAGGGAATCTCAGTGCCTACTACTTTGGTCCTTATAAGATATAAGGTATTTTGGCAATGTTGTCGATGTGATAGACTTGTCTGCAAACATAGCATTAGTGCATCTAGTATTTCATATATCTTTGTTAAAGAAATGCTTAGTTGATCCAACTTCAGTTATGTCCTTAGAAAGTGTGGGTTTTAAAGATAGACTTCCTTACAATGATATACCAGTTGATATTCTGGACATTCAAGTTTATAGGATGAAGAATAAGGAATTTTCATGAGTATTGATTCTTTAAAGGAATCGACTAGTTGAGGGAAAGACTTGGGAAGAAGAAGCATACATGATGTCCAAGTATCCTTACCTGCTTCCTTTAAGTTTTGTTCTAGATTTACATAATCTTCCTTTCATAGTATTATATAAGTCTCACATTATTTAGTTGCTTGTATGTCTCATTATATTTTCCTGAGTTATGTCAGTTCTCTCATGCACTAGAGTGGGTGGAAGGCTCGATGCCTCTGCATGTATAATTTTGTTTTATTTTTATTTTTTAATTAAAGAGTAAACCTTAAACACCTAAAATAGTTCAATTTTTCTCCTAACCAAATTATAACATAAACCCTTCCCTCTCTTAAAGATCAAGAATACAAGAAAAGGGTTTTTTCAATTTCCAAGTTCCAAGACCTCAAAAATCTAGCTTTATTCAAGATTTCTCAAAATTTAGGTATGTGAGGTTTGATCAATGGGTTTATTTTAGCCATTGAGTCCCTAAGTGAATTTGAATTACTCAATTTAATCCTATTCTTCAAAATTAGGGTTTCATGAAAATTAGGGTTATTGAAATGAGAATAATCTTTGAATTCATGTTTTTTCTTGAGGATTCCTTATTATCAATGGAGTTATTATTTTGAACCCTTGTCGTGTTGATGAATTCATGAGTTTTCAGTTTCTTTCATGGAAATTCAAGTTTTATTCATAGCTTACACATTGTCATGAGTAGTTGTATTGGTGGTTTATGAACACCCAATGACCTAGGATGTCATGCATTGATAATTGAAAAAAATATTATTTCTATGTCATGTGTTTCAGGATGATTTAAGACAAAGTTCATATATTTTAATCTTGAAATTCAGTATTAATGAGCTTACCAATTTTTCAATATAAATTCAGTTAGGAATAGCACTTAGCACCAAACGGACGTAGGTAAGAAGGCTCTTCCATCAGTTAGGTTAAGACCGCTAGTTGAATTCCCTAAGACTCAAAACTACTTTGCCACTATTGTATTTAAAGGAGTATTTCATCAAATAGGTGGAAAGTTTAGTCCTATAGACATGGATTTGAGGATCCACACTCTCCAGTGTTCGTACCCTTGTCAAGATACTAAACACCCATCTATTGGGGTTACTATTTTGACCCTATTTAACTCAGATGGGATATGCTGGTTAATAATATCTCCCACAGTTCATTCTCAATCATTACATGGCTTTGTATTAAGTTTATTCAACCTATTATTATCAGTTACATGTTGTACTTACTTGTTCATTACAATATTTGTACCCAATGATTTTTATGCTCAGTTTATCTTCTCATTTTCAATATGCTCAATTTTGTATAAAACAACAGATACCTCACATGCTTAGTGCATTCAAAGTAAAGACAACATAGTTCTTTATATTATAATGTATCATAATGTAAGTTTTGATGTCCAGCATCCAGACCGTGGTTAGCCCAATTTTGCAATATCTTAGCATTAGAATTGGTGAGTCCTAATAATTTGAGGGATAGTTTATTCTATTTATATTATGCTTTATTTCAATTTCAGACATATAGAGTGAGTTAGGGTCTTGACACAACAACTCATCTTTCTAAATTCTTTTAGATAGTTAAACTCATGTTTTCAAATTTGGGTTGTGTTACATGTTTTTTTTGTATTTCAATTAATTATTATCAGATGATTTAGACTTTCTATTTTTGGTCAGTATTTCTCAATTGTTAGGATATGTGAATGTTATGCTAGGACATAGGTTAGCTTGGGATCACTTATGACTATAAATACCACATCACGACTAGGGGTTACTCGACTCATGACAAGTAAGATACTTTGGCAATGCACCAAACTCTTCGATGATATGCCAAAATGGTTGGTAGGTCACCAAACTTTAAAACATTGACATAGTTCAGTAAAATAACCATACTTTTCTAATCCAAATTGGATTAATAGTTGTGGCATATGAAAAAAGACTCAAATTGAGAAATAAAACTCATTACATTCTAGGAGTAATACTCGTTTAATGGTGACCCCAATAAACTATTATTCAAAAGCTCAAATGTTAAAGAATCTTTTGACTAAACTTTATTATAAACATTCCTTATGACCTTAATTCATATCCAAATCTCTTTACTATCATGACCAACAAACCAGATTTTGAGGGAACCTACTCTAATCCACCTAGATATAAGAACCCTTAGAACAAATTCAAAATAAATGTTGAAGCTTCAAAAATTATATGAAGGATATTAAAAATTTGACAAATGATACAATATTTTACAATAAATACTAAATTAAAACACATTCCCTGAGGCGCTAGTCTAGACAATGTACAAGAGATTCTAATGAGTAAATGGCAACACAAAGGATAGAGCTCCCACTATAGGAATGAAATAAGTAAAAGCTACTAGATATCACTATCCACGTCTCCTAAGAAACACCAATAGATCGTACAACTAGGATATACCCCAAAAAGGGTATCATAAGTTTAGAATTAGTACAAATAACAGGTATTAGTAGGCAACATTCGCCTACAAAGGTTTAAGAACATAACATATAATGTAGTAATTCAAGATAAATCAAGTATATATAATGTGACGTTTAACTCCCCTCAGTCTATATTTTATTTCATCACTTAATGTAAGTAACTTACATTTCCCCCTTAAATACACCAACCTTTAGATCTTCAGCCTAGGCCAAATATAAGTGCATCTAACTTCACAGCCGAGCTGGGATTATAAGGATTAACTACCAAATATTTCCTTAACCTTCACTCATAAAACCACTATTATAATCTTTAATTATGAAATTACAAAAATAGCCATGATATATAATTCAAATAGTCATAAAAATGTCTACACTTACACAAATAAACACCCTATTACAAGTCAACACACAAGACTATTTTAAAACCAACTCTAGTTTTTCACTATTTGATAAATAAGAACTTAGAGGAAGGGATACTTGTAAAGAGCTTAGGCCTTAGAATATTTCAAGTGTATAGAGGACTTTATAGGCTTAGAACCTAAAATGTTAACCACAGTATCAACCAGATTACTAACAGAATAAACAACATCCTTTGTAATAAGAGCGGGAGTAGGCAACACATATAGTATAGGCCTATCACCCGGTGTCGAGCTAGAAGAAACTCCTACTAGCTGGTCCTACTCATACTTTTTTATAGATATTTATATTTATTAGAAGCTTTTAGTTCCTTCTTTGTGCTTTTTATTTAGGCTTCTCATCCTGATACTTTTTTTTTCAACCATTACTTTTCTCCATCTTTAATTAGTTTCATACATCCATCTCTAAAAGGTTGGCCTATTTAATAAATTATGTTATCATGGTCTTCCACCTCCACTATTTATAGATCATGGAACACAAAATAAGTGTCCTTTATTAGTGTGGTGATATTAGCTTTCCCTTGTTTCTGTTTGGCTTTGAACTTTTCTAAATTTGGGATCAACAACTCCCTCAACCTATTTGTCACACCCCAAAAATTCAAGATAATCTTATAAACCATGCATCAAGTACAATTAAAATACAACATCATGGTTTGGTAGTATTGGAAGTGATTTTGACACACATTAAGGCCATAAGTAACTCCTAAGTCTTTTCCAAGTCAAAAGCCTTCCTTAATGATTCATTCCATAACACTGATGGTTTCTCTATAGATATTTTTACTGAAGGATTAACCTATTATTCAACTACAGGTCCTGATTCTTTAGGATACAAGAGTATGACTCCATTCAAACAAAAGCACTCATAGTATCCGTATAATCATCTATATCCTCCCTATCTAAATTCATCATTACAGGAGCTAATATTTCCATCATAAATCTATCTTTAGTATGTATCTCAATTTTAATTTCATTAATGACATCAATAATTAAGAAAAATTAATTTCAGTCAATTATTTCATTAATAGCATATGTTGAAGTTCACTTCTTTGTCATTCAACCTAAATTTAAACTCATTTTACTCCATGTTAACCAACACTCTCTAAGTCGATACGAATGCTCATCCCAAGATTATAAGTACCTCAAAATCTTCCTCACTATAATAAATCACAAAAATAGTTAGAAATGTAAAGTTTACCACTTCTACAAGCACATTATATAATATTCTGTAATGACCCATTAGGTCATTTTCAACATATCCACATATTTTTACCATTATAGCTTCTCTAGAGTTTCCCCAAGTCATTTTTGCGTTGTTGGAACTGATAGTTCAGTTATCAAGTAGTTGATTTGGTTTTTAGAGCAAATTTTCTATTTTGAAGCTTTGCTAGTTCCAAATGGAACTTTAGTTAAAAGACCTTGAATTCTAATTATAAATGTTCCAAGATTTTTGAAATATCAATTTTAGGCTATGTGGATTCTTGGTTTGGGTCCTGAGGCACGCGGTCTTATTTTTACCTATTTGTTGAAAAGTTAATAAATTGGAAATTGGGTGTGGGACCTACTATTCTTGGTAGAATTTTCCATTTCTTGTTCAAATATCCTAAAAGCCTTGGAGGCTTGATATTAGCCCTAAATTAGCATAAAATTCACTCATCTTAAGGGTAATGACTCCTTGAGCATAAGGGAAAGTTGGGTTGGTTTTGAAAATATGATTTTTCTATAAATGAAACCCACAAGGGATTTTTGGGTGAGTTTTGGACCTGAAGTACAATTGTGAAAAACAGGTATCATTATTCTCAAATTGATAAGTACAATGTGATTTTGATAGATTAACACCTTGTGGAAACTTCTTGATAGGGGAAATGGTGATTTGGCATATCTTTTAAGCTTTCTTCTGTGTCGTGGTAGGCTAGATCTTATCCCTTGTTAGATTGAGTTACTTTATATCATGTTTAAGATATTGTGTTAGATTTGTAATATGTTTTAGGTGTTAGTGTGAGAGATTACGATACCTTGGATAGTTGGACCATTTAGTCTATTTTGGATATCATTTGGGCATAATTAGCCTAGTTATTTTTATATTAGGTGCAGTTGACCAATTGGATCTTGTTTAGGATAGAAACTCCTTAGTTACTCAACCATTGAGAAGAATATCTTAGTCACTTGGATTTAAGGTGAATCTTTCCCTAGTTGTCACTACCTTAGGTGGAATTAACTTAGTTGCTCTACATTGTAAGGCAATGATATCCTAGGGCTAGTTGTGGCTTATTCGACATAGTTGGGGTAGACTTTGCTTGGTAAATAATTTAGGGGATTTTGAAGTGGTCTCTTCGACCTACCTTAGGCCAAGACTTGTGATAGTTATTGAAGACCCTTCATTAATTTTATGCATCTAAGAAGATGGTTATTTTTGTGATATTTAGATCCCTTGGTACTTGTTAGTTATGATGGATTACTAGGGTGATCACCTAAACTTATCCATTTGGACAAGTTGAATGATGTCTGTACATGTCCATTTGGACAAGTTGAATAATAAACCTACAGGAGTGCATATTTAATGGAAATAGGGTATGCTAAACCCTAACTCCTCGATGCTAGATACAACTCCAAAATCATATTATTGCACATAAAAAGTATGAAATTCACCTTATAAAAACATATGAGTTGATAAGTCAGAAAACACAATGTGCTTCTGCATCTATCTTATAATCATAATTATATATGTAAATTTTATCTCTTCTCTAAGATGATAAGATCAAAACTAAAATCAAAATCATGTTGTAATAAATTTTAATATCACATAGTAAGTTTGAACTTCTTGAAAACTTAGTAAATTATACTAAATTTTCATACTTTTACAAAACTATGGTACTTTTGTCAATAACACTGAAATTCACTTTACAAGAACTACTACGCATGTATAAACTTGAGCAAACCAGAAATTTTGATGTTAAATGTACTTTAATTTATAAAGGAACATCATAACTCCAAAATCATGTAAAGTGGGTATGAATTCTATTTCGAAGTTCCATAAATTCAATTGTAAAAAAAAGTGTTTGGTCATAATATTTAAACCCAACATACCTGAAGTTAGAAAATTTCTAGAAGAAAACTTGAGTGTAGAATCCTTGAGATGAAATTCTTAAGAGGAACCCTTCCTTAGTGTTATTGGGAGCTTGAGAGGAGAGTAAATGGTGTATTATGGTTTATGGGTGTGGAAACATGTTTAGTATAAGCTACAGAATCAATTAGGACATAAAAGACCAAATTACCTTTAAAAAACTGATGGAATATAGGATTTTGGTATTGCAGCGACCACTGGCATGGTACCACTATAATTTCTCTTAGATAGGTCTAATTTCTCTTTCCTTTATGATGATAATGTACAACTTGAGCGTATGGATTCACTAGTTGATCCTAATAGTGACAAAATTGGCTCTTCTAGCAAGATCAATTTGATTCCACCTAGAGTTGAAGCCATTATGATGAGTGGTAGTACATTGTCTTATGGAAGTCATGAGGACCAACTTGTGTGTGAACTGAGCCCAACACATGGGAATGTTTGTGAGGTTTTTAAAGGACCTCAAGTGAATGGTAATGTTTAAAAGGTTGGTCGATCGAATGAGAGTGACCCTCTAATTTTTTTTGTTGTTGATCATGCTAGTATAGAGGGAACATGTGATGGTATTATTGGTGATCTTTGAGGAAGGAAGTGTTTTGTAAATTCGTGTATAGGGACACTCTATCCATTTGATCCTGGTGATAAATGGAAATATAGTGGTTCTTTTCGACACCATCCCATTTATCAAGAACCAAAGTGAAGGATTATAAAGGACGTAAAAACCAAGTGGCGGACCACCTATCCTTCCTTGATTAAAAAAAAGAAAAATGGGATGAGGTTTAAGGTTATAATGTTTCTAAACATGCTTGTTATGCTCTAAATGGGATTATACTACCATGATATATTGATTTTTCAAATTATATTGTGAGTGATTTCATCCCCAATGATTTGAACCATTATCAAATGAAGCATTTCCTCCATAATGTAAAGCGGTATTATTAGTATGGACTCTATCTTTTTAAGGAGTGCGCAAATATAGTGATATTCCATTTTATTAAGAACAATAAGATGAGTCCTATTTTTGAAGCATATCACTCATTACTAGTTGATGGTCATCATTATGGTGTGTGAGCAACTGCAAAAGTCCTCTAAAGTAAATTTTACTAGCCAAATTTATATCATGATACCCATGGGTTATTTTGAGCATGTTAGCAATGACAAAGGCAAAGTGGAATCTTAAGATGGAACAAAATTCTCTTAACACTGAGCGTGGATATAGATTTATTTGATGTATGAGGTTTAGACTTCATAGGACTATTTATTAGCCTGTATGGGAACCGTTATATCTTAGTAGAGGTTGATTATTTTTCCAAATAGGTTGAGGCCATTACATTAAAAAATAACAAACCAAGATGTATTCCTCAATACTTGAAGAGGTTCAATTTTACTCAGTTTGGGACACCTCATACTATCAAAAGTTATGGAGGTTCTTTTTTGCTTTCTAAACATAGAGTGAAGCACAAAGTGGTTTCTCCATACTATCCTCAGCCAATGGATTAGCAGAAGGTGTCCAATTGGGATATAAAATGTATTTTGAAAGAACCGTGAATTCTTGTAGGATGGAATGGCCCAAAAACATGATGCTTTATAGGTGTATCAAACTGTATTTGAAATTCACATTGGAATGTCACCATATCAATTGGTGTTTGGCAAGGCTTGCCACATCCCTATTGAACTAGAACATAAGGCATTGTGGGCCTTTCACAAGTTTAATATGAATTCGGAGGATTCCTCTAGATCAAGAGTGGACAAACTTCAAGAAATTGATGGATTTTGTCTAAAATCTTTGACAGTTCCACTTTCTGCAATAGCGTATAAAGATATGACATGATATCAAAATTATAATAATAGAGTTCACGAGTGGTGACAATATCCTCCTGTTCAACTCAAGGTTTAAGTTATTTTTGATAAGCTCAAAACTATATGACTGGATCGCTTCAAAGTTGTTCAATATTTTCCTAGTAGAGCTATAGCGTTGGAGATTGACAACGGATCTGGATCTATAGTGAATAGGCAATGAGTTAAACATTATCATGAGATATTATCAAAAGATAATTTCTTAGAAGTTTCATACCTTGATGATGTATGATATATAAAGAACAACATAGTACCATAATAATAACTAAAGCACTTCTTGGAAGGCAAACAAAGTTTATTTTTGTTATTTTGAATAATGTTTGTTGATTTGCATAGGTAGATGATAGAGTTGGAATGTGGGAAACATGACATAACATAAGTTAGAGAAGGAAAATTTAGGAGATCATGCACACAGATCCATTAGAGAGGCATTGGAAATAGCCTAACACCATTGTCGCATCACTAATTTCCCTTGCCGAATAAGATCTCCAAAACTCAAAAGAACTGTTGCAATCGACAAGGGTGTGTGCCATTTGGTGTATCACTTAATAGTTTGGTAAAGGTCCAAGAATTGAATAAATTCATTTCCATTAGGTATCACCAATATGTTGGTAACTCTTTGTGGGCACAACTGTAAAATGAACACATCACTGATTAGTTCTACAATGAAAATCAGATTACTAAAAAGTGGTTGCATTTTAAAGTATAACTATTTGACTTCTTTGACCTTTAAACTTTCATTGTCTTTTGAATCTTACTATTATTTTAAACCTATATTATTCCCCCTTTCCCTCTTCTCTTTCACTCACTTTATTTGATACAAGCACTCAAGTATGCACCACCTGGAATTTTCTCCCTAATTTCACCTCACTATTATCGTTGTTCGCCCAACACCACAAAATGAGCATAATTGTCACTGAAGTTGCATGACTCACTCTCTTAACTTTGAGCATTAGAAACTAATCTGTACACAAAGTTACTTTTAGTGAATTGAACATGTTCGTAACTGTGATAAATATGTTGTTATCTTGTTTGTGAATGGTGGATGTTCTTTTGTTATGTCTTATAACTTTGAAATAAAAAAACTCGTTAGAGTAGAGTTAAATTGTTAACAATTGGATTTTGAATATTTATGTTATTTAATTGTATAGATTGGAAATTGAATGATTTTTTCCAATGATAAATCGGGTGAAAACATCATTAAAAGTAAAATTGTCCTATTATGGTTTAAATATTGAAGCCTAGGGAAGTTTGAGTACCCATGGCTATTGGTATTGAAAATGTAACACCCCGTATTTTGCATGTACTTGTTCTATATATATGGAACTTGGTATAGCCTTGTGAGTATAGGTAACATAAGAGATTTGTTAGGTGAGTATTGATTGTGTAGGTGGAATTCTAGATACTTCTCGTACGTTTTAATATGATGCAACCAAGTAAATATTGATGCAACTATTTAACTTGGAATAGTAAACTGGTATTTGAATCTAATGTCTAAAGTGACAAAGTATATACAAGTTTTAAGTTGGATTAGAGGGATTAAGAATTGAAAATGGAGTATTTTGTTGAGGTGCTTGCCTGACTTAATTAAGATAGTAGGTGAGTCACCTACTTAAGCTACATGAGCCAAGTTAATGGATCAAGTTCATGCATCAGATGTGGGACTATATTATTAATACTTATTTGGGCTCAAATTAAGTAAAATAGGAAGTAAATAGAGAAATCCCCAATAACTTAAATCTGCCAAGGCCTAATCTAATTGAGCTCAATAATGGATCAAACAAGTAGGTGCATCACCTACTTTGACCTTTTGAGTTGCTTCATCTCCTTAAGTGGGTGGATCATCTAGTTAGAACCATTTGACAAACTTAAGGTCCAAATTACAGCAAAGTAGATAGCCAAAATAGGGCCTTTAAAAGGCTAAGTTGCTTGTCATTTTCCTTTATTCCTAAGTCACAAAAAGGATTATATTTCACAAATTCTTTTTGCTTTCTCTGAAACAACCAAGAGCAACCTTATATTTTCTTCTAGGGTTCTTGAAAGTATAATTGCAGAATATTAAGGTAAGGTGACTGCTCCATTTTGTCCTCTTTAAATATAAATTTGGGAAAGAACTAAGGATGTGTTGTTATTGAGAACTCAACTGATGATGAGTTCCATAATTGATTGCTACAATAAAAGGGATTTGTGGTTGTTTTATGGACTTTGTTGTGTGCATAGATTTGGGATTGCTAGGCTGATGTTGTGGGAAAGTGTGATTACTTTGTATTGAAATATAGAAGAAAGGTGTGGTGGCATACCACTGAATTAATTGATGTATATGTTTATTGTTCATGTCGTTTTGTGTATCGTTTGGAGGATGTAATAAAGCAAATTTTTTTGGGGGGATCTTATAAGAACATGTATGGTATGTGGATTTAATTGGAGGAGAAAAGGGTTAAAATAATACCCTTGATTGACAAATTGAGGGAACACTATCCGACTACTATTTTGGTGAAGTTAAGTAGCCCAAATGTGTCAGTTGGTTGCTAATATTAGTTTACCATAATTTTATTATTGATAAGTAATATAAAAGGTGGGAAATCAAATTGGGTTAGTATCATAGTTATACAACCAGGTAACGACCTTTCTCCCGCTCCCTAACATGTTAAAATATCTCACCATATGTATATTATCAAGTCTGCATATTTTCATTCACTAGCAAGTCTCAAGAGTTCTCCTTTAAGTCAAATAACACCTGTATATTATTTTTAGCTCCTAAACATTTCATTCATGTACAATCTGCTCCATACCTCTTTTTCATTGCACTGAGTGTTTCTTAACATGTCTCTTATTGATATATTATTGTTCAAAGGTACCCAAATGTTATGACCACCAAAGTAACAATCTCAACGGCTGAATAAACTAAGTATTGCAAAATATTATTAAAGCAGGTGGAATCTCAAGGGAATATGCCTAAAATAGGTCAATCCCGATACCTTTATATGTTGGTGGCAGCTCTGGGGCATAAGCCTATTATAGTCCGATCCTAATGTTTATATAAGGGTGGCAGTTCAGGGGCGTAAGCCTTGCATGGGCCGATCATGATTTTTCTATTTACCACTGATCAGCTGGTCATTTGTATCATATGGATTACAAATATTATGAAGTAAGAAAGGTAAAATGAAGAAAGAATATAATGTTCCTGAACCTACAAGTATATATAAAGGTTGTATACTAGAACTATTTGTAAACTTGTACTTGATTTCCATTGAGCTCCTATATCATCTGTGGTTACATTCAGCCTTACATATTCAGTAAATAATTTTGTATTGAAGCCCCTTATTGGGACTTGTATTTCATACTGCAGGAACAGGTGCTTCATCAAATACACCATCTTAATAGGAGACCGAGATATCCAGTGGCTATTGATGAGATCTAGATTGATTAGGGGCTTTTCGAGTCTAGTTTATATATTTTTCTATTGTACAGTAGTCAAGAGTAAGGTAGGATTTTGTCCCGACCTTAACTAGATGTCCATGTATCTTTTAGAGGCTTTGTAGACCAACATAAAGTTAAGCATAATTGTGTCTTATCTTTTAGATGTTATGGACCCAACGGCCAAGTCTAGTATATATAGTTTTAGGCTTGTTGTTTATTTCTCATCAAGGCATTATATCTTTGTATACCAAAAGATTTGGTTATTATAGTTACATTCATGAGAAGTACAAGATCATGGATTAGTTCTCTCAAGCCTTCATGGTTGTGGGTTCTTATCTGCCGCAATAGGATTTGAGGTGTGAAAAAAGTGGTATAAGAGCAGGTCATCCTAGGGAGTCTACAAAGTTTTGCCTCCATAGAGTCTTATTTATAGGAGTGTTGTGCTCCACATCTATAAATAGAAGGCTATGGGACATTTAGAAGTTGTCTCTTTTTCTTCATATCTTAGATCGTTCAATAGAAACCATGTTGTAGGTGAAGTCATATTTAACCATTGAATCTATTTTTTCCTCTTTTTATAGTAAGGATGTAGGTTATAAGAAGGAGCAAGAATATAGGTAAGCAAATAGATGTGGCTTCCAAAGAAGGGACCAACAAGTCACCAACTAGGCAAGTTAATCAAAGGGAGGCTCACGCCGAGTTTATATCACAAACTTCTTCTATCCTCCATCTTTAGAAGAGCTAAGAAGGGGAAGAACAACATTCTCATAACCACCTATTAATGCTACTGAACAACATCTAAGTAATGTGGTGTAATTATTGGCCCGTATAGTTGTTGGACAAGCTCAAACACAAATCATTCAAATCATAGGTTTTAGTGATGCAGATAGGGTAGCTAGCCTACAGATGCAGGACTTTCTTAAATTGGATCCTCCCACATTCACCGAATCAGATCATAATGAAGACCCACAAGACTTTATTGATCAAATCCAAAGGGTGCTAGTTGTCATGCATGTATCGGGTAAAGAGACAGTTGAGCTAGCAACATATATACTCAAAGGGGAGGCTATAGTTTGGTATGACTACTAGAAATAATCTAGGGGTATCGATTTACCTTCAACTACTTGGAAAGAGTTTAAAGAGTAATTTGTTGATCATTACCTTTCATTTTATATTCTAGAGGCTCATGAATATCAATTCCTGAATATTCACCAAGGAAATATAAGCGTGAAGGAGTACAACCTCCGATTTAACTCTTCGGCTAGGTAAGCTCCTAATGTAGTAGCTACTATGGATGATAGAGTTCACTGATATATGGATAGATTGGATCCATATATAGTTAGAGATTGTACTATTATTGCCTTAAACAATGACATGGATATAGCAAGGATACAAGATTTTGCACAAAAATAGAGGATTAGAGGCAAAGAAGAAGAACACAAATATTTGAACGAGGGTATTCCAATAGGTCCAGATATATGTACTAGTTTATGGCACCCCAAGGAGAGTTTAGGCATTAATTTTCTAATAGAATGCCTCATCCATTACTATTTTATTCTCCAGCTAGTGCTCTATCATGGTTTCAAGAGTCCAAAGGTAATCAGTTTGGGGAAAGAAGTGAGATTCAGATTTCACAAGCAATGGGGCATTAAGAAAAGGGAGTATGATCCAATTAAGACCTCCTCAGAAGCCTGGTAAACAATATGGAAAGATTTATTTGGGTACATATTGGTTTGGGACAAATTCTTGCTTTTGGTGTGGTACGTTGGGCCATATGATGAGAGAATGCCCTCAAAGTGGCTTAGGTGGTATGTCACACTATTTTATCATCATCATCAGTGACTTATTAGTTAGGGGTGTACAACCTATAGATTGTGGTAGAGGTGCTAAAGGAGCAGCTAGCTTTAGTGGGGTTCAGAATCGTACATATGCTCTAGGAGATCGACAAAATTTAGAGGCTTCTCCAGATGTGTTTACAGGTACATTGTGCATCTTTTCACATAAAGTATATGAATTAATTTATCTAGGCTTTACATTATCATATGTCACTCCATTAGTTGCTGGAAAGTTCAAAAGAACACTGGAAATATTAGTTAAGCCATTTGAAGTGTCTATGCCAGTTGGTTAATCTATTATAGCTAGGAGTATGTATTGAATTTATATAATAAATATTTGTGGTCATGATACAATGGCCGATATTATTTTGTTAGAGATGGTAGATTTTGATGTTATAGTGGGTATAGGTTGGTTGGCTTCTTATTACACCACAGTAGATTGCCGAACTAAGAGGGCGTATTTCTATTTTCCAAGAGAGGAAGTTCTTGAATGTAGGGGAAATATTGGTGCGCCAAGAGGTAAATTTATTTCTTATTTTAAGGAAAAAAGGATTATTTCCAAAGGTTACATGTATCATCTAGTTAGAGTGGAAGATATAGATTTGGAGCCACCAACTCTTCAAACTATTCCAGTGGTAAATGAATTTCCCAATGTATTTCCTCAAGATATTCCAGGTTTGCCTCCGAAATGAGAATTAGAGTTTAGTATTGATGTTATTACAGGTACTCAACCAATATCAATTCCTCCGTATAGAATGGCCTCAGTAGAATTATGTGTGTTGAAAGAATAATTAAAATACTTGCTAGAAAAAGGATTCATAAGGCCTAGTATGTCCCGTTGGGGCGCACCAGTGTTATGTTTGCATTAGAATGATAGTTCATTGAGAATCTGTATATTGACTACCGGGAACTGAATAACATGACTATTAAGAATAAATATCCGCTTCCTAGAATTGATGATTAAAATGAAGAGTTACAAGGGGCCAAGTGTTTCTCAAAGATTGATTTGAGGTTGGGTTACCATCAAGTGAGGGTTAAAGAGAATGATTACCAAATACAACTTTTTGAACATAGTATGGTCATTACGAGTTTCTAGTCATGTCCTTTGGCCTAACTAATGCACCCATAACTTTTATGGAATTGATGAATAGGGTGTTCAAACAATTCTTAGATGTGCTTGTGATAGTCTTTATAGATGATATTCTGGTTTATTTGAGATTAAAGAAGGACTATGATATTCACTTAATGCAGGTGTTACAGATTCTTCGTGATTGTAAGTTATATGCAAAGTTCTCTACATATGAGTTTGGCTAAAATATGTGGCATTCTTAGCTCATATTATATCTAGTGAAGGAATAAAGGTTAATACTCAAGAGATAGAAGTTATGAAGAACTGTCTAAGATCTATAACGCCTACATAGATTCATTGTTACCTTGGGTTGGCAAGTTATTATAGAAGGTTTGTTGAAGGATTTTCTTCAATTTTTTCTCCCTTAACAAAGATAACACACAAAGCATCAAATTTCCAATGGAATGATGCATCTGAAAGAAGTTTCAAAGATCTGAAGAATAAGTTGACTTGTACACTCATATTGGTACTTCCAGAAGGCAAAAAAAGGTATGCAGTATCTTTTGATACTTCAAAAATTGGTTTAGGATGTGTGTTGATGCAGCATGGTAAAGTAATACCATATGTGTCAAGACAATTACTGTCACATGAGAAAAATTATCCAACGTATGATCTTGAGCTAGCAGCAGTTATATTTCCCATAAAGATATGGCACCACTAACTATATGAGGTTCATGTTGACATATATACTAACCAAAAAAGCTTGACATATAGTTTTAGCCAAAAGGATCTAAATTTGAGCCAGTAAAGGTGGCTTGAACTCCTAAAAGACTATGATATTGATATCTTTTATCATCTGGGGAAAGCAAATGTGGTAGCTGATGTGTTAAGTCATAAGGCTATGGTATCATCTATAGAATGACATGAAATGACTAAATATCTACACAAATTAACCAATTTGAGGGTTTGCCTTCTTGAAACTCCTAATGAGAGGCTTATTATACATAATACGGCATAATTGTCATTAGTAGCTGAAGTCAAAGAGATGTAATATGAAGATCATATTCTACTACAACTTAAGGGGAATGTATAATGTGGTATCACTTAGTCATTTGTGCTTTAGTAAGAGGGAGTACTTTAGAGCCAAAACATACTATGTGTGGCTAATGTAGATGGGCTAAGAAAGAGGACTATAGCAGAGCCATATTATTCAAGGTATTCCATCCATCCGAGTTCAACTAAAGTGTATCAGGATTTTAAAGGAATGTATTGGTGGGGTGACATAAAGAAGAATATTGCAAAATTTGTATTCGCATGTCAAAATTGTCAAAGAGTTAAAGTAGAGCACCAAAAGCCCGGGGTTACATGCAATGCGTAGATCCATCTCATATTACTCTTACTGAAGAGGTAAAAATTACGGATGATCTTACGTATGAAGAAATACCTATTGCTATTCTAAATTGACAAGTCAAGAAGTTAAGGAATAAAGATATAGCTTCTGTAAAAGTGCTTTAGAGAAACCAATAAGTCGAGGAGATCATATGGGAAGCTTAAGACACGGTAAAATCTAAGTACCCCCATTTGTCTGAATGCAAAGAGGAAGAACAAGATGCTGAATTGGAGAAACAACATATAAGTACAATAGATAATTACTATATGATAACAGCAATATTAAACTTAGGTTGAACTTGTTTTTGTTGGACAGTCATGCTAACATTCGAGGACGAATGATCCTAAGGGAGGAGGATGTAACACCTCATATTTTGCATATACTTATTCTATTTATATGGAACTTGAGATTTGTTAGGCAAGTATTGATGGTGTAGGTGGAATTTTAGATGCTGCCTACATATTTTAATGAGACATAACCAATTTAACATTGATGCAACTATTTAACTTGGAATAGTAAGTCGTTATTTAAATCTAATGTTTAAAGTGACAAGGTATATACAAGTTTTAAGTTAGATTAAAGGGATTAAGAACAGAAAATAGAATATTTTGTTGAGGTTCTTGCTTGACTTAATAAAGCTAGTAGGTGATCACCTACTTGAGTTACATGAGCCAAATTAATGGACCAAGTCCATTGATCAGATTTGGGTCTATATTTGTAATACTGATTTAGGTCCAAATTAATTAAAATAGGAAAGAAAAAAACAAAGGCCCAATAACTTATATATTCCAAGGCCCAATCTAATTGAGCCTAATAATGGATCAACCAAGTAGGTTCATCACCTACTTTGACCTTTTGAGAAGCTTTATGTCCTTAAGTTGATGCACCACCTACTTGGACCCATTTGATAAATTTGAGGTCCAAAATGCAACCAAGCATATAGCCAAAATAGGGCCTTTAAAAGGCGAAGTTGTTGTTCATTTTCCTTTATTCCTAAGTCACAAAAAAGGATTATATTTTACAAATTCTCTCTACTTTCTTTAAAAAAACAAGGAGCAGCCCTATATTTCCCTCTTGGGTTCTTAAAGAAACCCCAACTTTTGTAGACAAAAGTAAAAACACTTAAGGTTTAGCTTAATTCTCCCATAGAATATTAGGAAAACATGTTATTCATGCTTAATTCTAAGTCTAGGATAGAATATAAACCAAGCTAACTGCTTACTTTTTTCTTGTTACTAAAAGACTTTTCTTTTCTTCTTTGGTTTAAAGTGTGAAAGAAAGTTCAAGTTTTTAGAGGGTTCAAGTTGAAAGAATAATTGTAGAAGATTAAGGTAAGGTGACTGCTCCATTTTTTCCTTATTATATATGTATTTGGGAAAGAATTATGGATGTGTTGTTATTGAGAACTCAATCGATGATGATTTCCATAATTGATTGCTACAATAAAAGTGATTTGGGGTTGTTTTATGGACTATTTTGTGTGCATATGTTGGGCACTACCAGGTTGATGTTGGGGAAAGGTGAGAGTAGTTCGTATTGAAATATAGAAGAAAGGCATCGTAGCACACCACTAAATTAATTATTCCATATGCCTATTACCCATTCTATTTTGTGTATCATTTAGAGGGTGTAATGAAGAAAAATTTGTTTTGGGGGATCTTATAAGAATGTGTATGGTATGTGATGTAATTGGAGTTGAAAAGGGTTAAAATAACACCCTTGATTGATAAATGAGGGCTTAAAGCCAGGCTATTATTTTTGTGAAGTTAAGTAGCCCAAATATATCGGTTGGTTGATAATATTAGCTTACCATATATTTTACTATAGATAAGTAATCTAAAAGGCGGGAAGGCAAGTTGGGTTAGTATCGGAGTTATACAACTAGGTATGTAAGGCTACTCTATGTCGTATTCTTTCCTATAGTAAATGATACCTAGTAGAAGCACATGATCTCCCATCTTTCTAAAGACCTTGATACTACTCTCTAACATGTTAAAATACCTCACCATATGCTTATTATTAAGTTTGCATTTTTGAATTTATTAGCAAGTCTGTAGAGTTTTTCTTTAAATTAAATAAGACCCGTATATTATTTTCAGCTCCTAAATTTTCATTGGTGTACAATCTGCTCCATACCTTTTTGTGCTTGAGTTAAGTGTTTATTCACATGTCTCTTATAGTTAGATTGTTGCTCAAAGGTACCAAAATGTTATGACCACCAAAGTAACAATCCCAAAGGCTGAATAAACTATGTAACACAAATCTATATTATGTGGGTGGCAGCTCAGTGGAATACGCCTAGTATGGACCGATCTTGATACCTTTATATGTGGGTAGCAGCTCAGGTGCATAATCCAAGTGATCCTAATTTGTCTATTTACTACTAATCATCTGATCATTTATATCATATGGCTTACAAATATTATGATATGGGAAAGGTAAAATGAAGAAAATAGTTTAATGTGCCTGACCCTACAAGTATATATAAAGGTGGCCTACTAGCACTATTTGTACCCTTTTACTTGATTTCAATTGAGCTCCTATATAATGTGTGGTTACTTTCAGCCTTATATATTCAGTACAAAATTTCGTATTGACGCCCCTAATGGGAGACCTATATTTAATTTTGTAGGCACAGGTGCTTCAGCAAATACACCTTCTTAGTAGGAGCCCAAGATATCCAGTGGCTATTGGTGAGCTCCAGATTGATTAGGGGCTTTTGGAGTTTGGTTTATATATTTTGGTATTGTATAATAGTCAAGAGTAAGGTGAGGGTTTGTTCTAACCTTAACTAGATGTCCATTATCTTTTAGAGGATTGGTAGACCAATGTAAAGTTAATCATGATAATGCCTTATCTTTTAGATGTTCCCTTAAGTTCACGTCTACGGGTGTCTGTCCGTCCCCATAGGATTTAAGGCATGACAAAAAACCACCATTCAAATGGCTTGAAAAATATGTTGGCATTAAAACATTCAAGTGGGAAGATGATATTTCAGAGACATTTTGAATTCATTGGCGATGCACCAAACTATGTGGTGCATCACCGAAGAACTCCCTATGTTACTGATTGTCATAGTGGATCACCTAGTCCTAGTGGTATTTTGGCGATGCTGATGTAGTTTGGCGATGCTCTGAGAGTATTGCGAAACTCATCCATGGATCGTTAGTTTTCTACTTTCCCTTATAATCCTACCCTTTTGTTCTTCTATTTGGTGATTTCCATTATGCATCACTATACTATTTGGTGATACATCGATTGGTCAGTGATGCTAATCTGAGAATAAGTTTTGTATGGTTTTGCTAACTTGTGTCAAACCCAATGCTACTTTTATGTGAAGAGATGACTTACAACAAGCATTTGGTAAGTAAGCACGTAAGATCTCCTCATCCTAAGTCAAAACTTTCAAAAAAGGTAATAATTAAGAAGAATTCTACAATTGAAAAGTTACATAAGAGAAGGGTAAAAGATAGACAATAAGGCATTGTTATTAAAGAAGAAAGATCAGAGCATAGCTCAAACTATGAGAGGTAGAATATTGATTCTTCAGAAGAGGGAGATATAACCACTACCTATTCTTGAGGATGCCCTCCAAAGAAGAAAAAGGTAGAATAACCAGACATTGTTGAAGCACAACCTCCACCTCATCCTCATAAGGGTCAACATATTATAAATTGTATCTTGGTTCCCAACCATCACTCCATCATTGAGGAATAATTAATAAATATTAAAAGTTTAGAAGGCAAGCATCAAGGGTGTTGGCAACATTAAGGTACCACATTTTTCAGTAGTTCACTCAACCTTTACAGTTTTTTATTGAGACACATACAAGTGTTTTATATAGCCAATGGAGAATTATTATTCGAGAAGAGAAAAATGGGAAACCTTATAGACCTATGATTTGGTGAAGGTTTGAGTTATCAATGTTAAGTGTGATTGTGCAACAATTAATATGGTCTATGGATATAGCCTTAACTCCCATATTTACTTTAATCCTCAATCTCGATTAAATATTTAAGATCTTTAGGGTTGATTAGCTCTATTTCTATGTGATATCATTCCTCCATGGCTTGCATCGGAGGTTCAATTTCAAAAGGTGGATATTTATTTTGAAACTAGGTATTAGTCGACCTTCTTGTGTAGTAACATATTGCTGTTGCAAAACCAATTGATTCTATTAATTCATTGGGAACATTAGTAGGCACAATCATATCAAAGGAGAGGATTAATCTTGTCATACTCATTGCCTCGGACGTTGCTCACCGAGCCTAATTAAAGAAAACCTCCTTCGCATTCTCATGTTTTATCACCAAGTTATGTCATTGTGATAAAGTTCCTTTAAAAAAGAATAATGATTTTGAGTATATCCCTACCTCTATAATGGATATTACCAGACTTAAGCTCGTTTAGGAAGTAAAAAGGAAGAAAGCCCAGGCAGATGATTCCCTCATAGTTGATTTTTCTTCTATTGATAGTGGTTCTAACTCACCCACTCTTGATATAACAACATTTCCTACCCCTCTTAGGTCAATTATAGATCTAGCTCCTACAATTCCATCTTAAGGTAAACATCACAGCCACCTCAACCTAGTGCTCCTAGTTCTCATTTATCTATTGTTTTGAGTTCTTTGAGAGATCTATTAACTCAACTTAATGTTATTTTGATGAGGTAGTTAGCTTGATCAAGTAATATAAGGTCTACTAGATTGAAGTAAGAGATACTTGGAATGATTGCCACTATGACGAAAGCCAATATCAACCAATACACGAGGAGTTATTGGCATTCATGAGACCCTATAACCTTTTTACCAGAGATTAAATAAGTTGAGTGCTCCTCAATTACCTATTATACTTAAGGTAGTGACCAAGATGTAGGATGAGATATCTTCACTTTGTAATCATTTTGATGATAACTACTTCCATGATCTGACATATTTAAGGGGAGCCACATCTAAGACAGCAGCTCTAGTTAGTGCGCCAGTTTGAGATAATGACCTAGTAGCTAAGAAGAAAAAGGTAGATATGGATGCACATGAATCATATAAGGATATCGACAATGCCAAAATTAAGGGTTATTTGATAATCAAGGCTAAGTAGGCATACAGGATGAGTCTCGAGTTAAGAAATAGGTTGATGAGCCACTAACAAGTAAGAGACTGAGATTTCTATACTTGTTACCATGTTAGAGAGGTTTTGTTTTTGAGATAACACAAATTGAGTCCTCTAGTTCAGTTTGTGCTGTGGAGATTGAAGATCGTATACTAGATTCACCTCCAGAGACACTTGGAGCTAAGTCAGGCATCGATAATCAGATAGTTTCCCCCTTAGTAAGTCAGAAAGACATCATTGTAGGCTTAGCCATTTTTAGGGGAATCCTTACTCTCATTCTCATATACTTATTCAGCCCTATTTCATTAAGGGTAAGGCATACTTTCTTATTAGGGTGAGGTGTTTATTTTTGTTATTTTAGATCTGTAATATCTAGCCCTTGATATTGGATTCTTTTGGTATATTATTCATGATATTTATGAATATTTATTATTTTGTATAGTGACTACTGTAATTTGGATACTATTTTGATATTTCATTTGGTTTTAATATTAGAGTTTATGGTAGGTGATTGTAAGACCCCATAAAATTTCAATAATTTTATTTTTGACCCTCCTACATACTTAATGTCAATTTTTGACTTAAATCATTATAAGGGATGTTAAAAGCGTATTTTGGGATAGTTTTGGAATTTTTAGAAGGGTTTTGGGGTCATTTTGGAATGCTAAGCCAGTAAACCTCCTTGTTAAAGGCGTGCCACAGAGGATAACCTCTGAGATAACGATAAGGGCGTATAAGGTTACTATGTTAAATTCATCTAGTTTTTGTTTTTTTTTCACTTGGGGTGAGGGGATTTTGATCTTCTTACCCCTTGTATGACTTTTAAACATAAAATAACCCCTTTCCCTTCAGTTTTCAAAGATCAAAACCTTTTTTCATCTTTAACACGAAACCCAAGAATGTTTAAAGGTTTTACAAGAATTTAACATTCAAGCTCCAAACTTCAATTTTGTATGTATTTTAGGCATATTGCTCATCCCTAACTTGTATTTTTACACTATTACATCTATTTAATCAATATTCATGAGTTTTAATTGATGGGTTTAAATTAGTTTGATGGGTTTTGATTATTATTACTTGAATTACTTTTTTCATGGTTTAAATGGATTATTCATGATTCAAATTGTCATTTTATGGACTGAATCTGTGCATTGTTGTAATGGTTGAAATTAGGGACATGGGTTTCCCTAAAATTGAGGGTATTTTGGTTTGATAATGGAATTAACCTCAACTAACTTTGTAAATTTGATAATTACATGATTTAACTTTACTTTTGAACACATTGCATTGCATTAAAGGATAAATTGGTAAAAATAGATTTGGATGGCCTTGGTGTCCATGTCTTTCATTTTAAATGGAACTTGTGACTTAGTTTGATGTTATGGATGGGTTTGACATAATTGAATAAGCTTGCAAATTTATTAGTATGACAATACAAAATTGTTAAATGTCTTAATTAATTGCTCTTGGTTTAATGGTTAGTTTATGCTTAACTATTTTAATTTGGGCTTAAAGTGAATTGCGTCGCTCGCTATGAAGGTGTAGGTCCTATGTGGGCATCACTGGAAACCACGTTTACCAATGTTGGGGGTCCAAATGACCGTCTTCTTGGTGCACATATTATATATATTTTAGGAGGGCTATAGCCTTGGTGTCCTTAGCCTTTCCTCGATTTTTCCTTGGTTTGTGTGGCTAACACGGACTAGGGCCCTTCCAGTTGAGGGAGCTTAACCCATATAGCCCATGAGTGCCTTTAGGATCAAGCGAGCTATATAGTTTAGGTTAATACTTTAAACTCTCATGTTCATAGCCCTTGCCCATATCCTATCATCCTATATATTTGTATATAAAAGTGGTGAATATGATTTATGACTAGATTTTGGTGATTGCATTATGTTATCCTACCTCTGAGTTACATGCTAGTGCTAGCCGTATTGACCGTCCTTGGACGCTGGTCTAAGGGATTTCTTATTGCTCCTACATAGCATTAGGTGATTTGGTATTCCTGTAGATCTGCTGTGAAGTGGAGAGCCTCCATTTTTTAAATGCTTTTGTCATTTCACTATTTTTAATAATGTCTCAATATTTTGTTATTGATTCTTTTTGGTGTTAGTCGGGGAAATTTCTAGACTTAGTTGATATTTCTGGTTTTAGAGGATCTTGTGGAAAATTGTAGGTTGTTTATTTATTTGAATTCTTATAATTATCATTTGACTTATCTATCCTTATTATTGCTATTTTGGTTGACTTTTGTTGTTTATATTTATTAGCACTTGATGTGCGGATAAGGGGGTGATATTCGTCCCTTGGTGGGGTTTAGATACCTGAGATGGCTCGGCCCAAGTTTGGGTCATGACAAGTTTGGTATCAGAGCATGATTCAGGGAGTTGGGTGTCTATAAAGCATGTCAAGTAGAGTCTCTTTTATAGGTGTGTAGTGTGCCATACATATAAGGGAGAGGTAGCGAGGCATTTAGGAATGTTTTCCTTTCTTGTCCTCTATTTTCAATCTATAGAGTATAGTGCTATAAACTCCTCTAACTCCTGGATTACTTGTGTTTCCGATCATACCTCCACAAAGATCTTATGTTCATAGAAAATATATTTGAAACTCTATCCAAATTGATAAATATATGGAGTGAACTCGCCCTATTTATGGAGTCCAAACCCGGTATAGGGTCCCTTCTACTGACTGTACCACTTCATATGAGGTTCTACCAGCCCCTAATAGTCCTCTTTAATCTTCCTAGTCTATATGAGGTTCCACCAGATCCTAGTCCATATGAGGTTCCACTATTCTATGGTCCCTTCTCCTGACTATACCACTCCACATGAGGTTCTACAAGCCTAGGGTCCCTTCTCCTGACTGTACCACTCTACATGAGGATCCACCAGCCCTTACTAGTCCACATGAGGTTCTTTCTCTAATGTAGAGTTTTGTCAGTCTATATGATTGCTCAACTGCTTATACTGCAGTCTTATCAATTTAATGATTTTGGTTCTTCTATTAATTCATCTAAGGTTACCCAAGTTGGCTAGTTTATGAGGTTGAATCTCCAAACCTTTACAAGGTCTAGGGTTAAGTAGTCTCCTCAAGGGTTTATTGATGAGATGGAGAAGATTTTTAGGATTCTCCATTTTACTTATTTAGAGGGTGGTCAGTTTATTGCCTATCAATTAAATGATATGGCTTACCAGTGGTATGAAGAATGGGAAGCGATGATGGGTGATGATGATGAACTGGCAATATGGGATGACTTTTTAGGTACTTTCCTTGGTCAATTCTTTCCTCAATGGTTGAAGGAAGCTAAGGCTAAAGATCTTGTGAACTTGAAGTAAGGTAAAGTGAATGTTAAGGAGAATGCTCTGAAATTCTAGTAGTTGTCCTGTTATGCTCTAGAATTGGTGTCAAATATAAGGTCCCAAATGAGCAAATTTTTCTCTGGGTTGTCCCATGATTTGGTGTTAGTGTAAGACTGTTATGTTGAATAATGATATGGACATATCTCAGCTAGCAGTTTATATGCAGCAGGGGAAGGATAAAAAGAATAAGAAGTTATAGATAAGGGAAAGGTAGAGTAAGAAGTTTACATATCCAGAGCAAAGTGCAAATTAGCAAAACAGTGGGAAAGATGGTAGGCAGTCTACCAAGAAAAACAATTAGCAAAATTATTATTCCACAGCTAGTGTACTTATTCTAAGCCTTTTGGTGATCATCTTTTTCAAGCTACAAGTAGTCTTAAGGCATAGGATGCCCAGTCTCAGGCTAGTAGAGCTCAGTCAGCCCCACCTTACCCTCTTTGTCTCTTTTGTAGGCAACATTACTGAGAATATTATAAGGAGGGGAGAAATTAGTGTTATAATTATTGTCAACTTGGTCATATGCAGTTAGATTGTCCTTTAGCCAGGGTTTTTACTAGAGCTAATAAGGTCTCATTGCCACTTCTTTAGCTCTGGCACCTAAGGTTGCCACTTCTAGTACTAGCACTGGCCGGAATTGTCTTTATACACTTGCAACTGATTAGGAATTTAAGGCATACCCAGTGTCATTAGTGGTATGTTACAACTTTTCTCTCGTGAAGTTTACTGTTTTGTTGATCCAGGTTCTAACCTATCTTATGTAACTTCTTATGTGGTTGTACACTTGAGTTTTTGTCTTGAAAATATTTTTAACACCCTTTTGTGTCTTGTAATACCCCGTATTTCCCTAGCCTAAATTAACTCTCAGTCCATGAGTTATCTCATATAAAATTTTTGAAATGCCTAATATTTTTTAGTTTAGAGCCCGTCATTGCATAGGAAATTCAATTAGATTTACAAATATATAAAATTTACCTAAATTCGATTACCCGTTAAGAAGTTATGGCTATTTTAAGTTTCAGTCATTAAACACCGTCATTCAAACCAGTAGCGCATTGTGGAGTATGTAAAAATAGTAATTTTCATTTTCCAGTGAGGTATCGTGATACCAACGTATTGCGCTAAAGATTATTTTCATATTTGTCAATTTCCAATGTACCAACACGATCCCACCGCATTGCAATGAGTCCAAATTTTAGAATCAAAGGGGCATCGCGATTCCACCACATCGGGCCAAGCCCTCAGTTCCCAATTTTCTATTTCCAGTGGCCCGACGCAATCATGGTGCATCACGCCAGGGGCCCAGTTTGAAAAAATTTAACAAAAATTAAATTTTTCGTCCAGGGTTAAAATAGTCTTTTCCCATGATTTTATTTCACCCAGGTGTGAGATTAAAGCCCTAAAAATATTTTAAACAATTTGTTTATTAACTTTCCCACCAAAATCAAAGCATTCTCTCGCAAGAAAACAAACCCTAGCTTCAAGAATCAAGGTCAAAACTTAAGAAATTACTCAAGAACCTTAAAGAATTAACTTCCCAAGGTATGTTAGGTGTTCATTCGTGGGTTTATTTCACCCATGAAGTCCAAGAACCATTGTGAAACTTACAATATCTCAGGTCTATGATTTCTACGTTTGAATTGAATTGAATTCATGTTCATTTTATTTTTGGGTCTTAATCCATGATTAAATTACAATCTTTCATGAAATTAATCATTATATGTGTTGAATTACATGATCTTCATGATAAACCGATCAATTGATAAGTTAATTAACGTAACCATGATAACTATGTGTGTTGATGGTTGTATAACCTAAGCATGCTCTACATGTGTTTGATAAAATGCCTATGTAGATGAATTCGAGCCATTACAAAATGATAGCATGTATTCTGCATTAATGAGTAAGTAGATGCCTTACATGTGTTTGATAAAATGTCTCTTTGGATGAATTATGAACAAGCGAAACATGTTATGATATTAAAGATCATGCTATGCTTTACTTTTCATGCTATCGAGTCCGAGGGTATTTAATACCTGATAATTTAGTTGTTTACCTAGAGCCAGTGTCAGTTGCAGAATAGTATCAGTTATGTCACAATCAGTAGTACTCTTAGTTAATTATAGTACTCAGTTAGTTACAGAACTCAGGAAAACTCAGTAAACTCGGTCCAGTCCAGTTCAGAATACTGCAGTTCAGTGTCTTTCAGTTAGGAGTTCGATTCAGCACTGAGTAAACCCAAAGATGGGGGCTCACCTGCCAGTTGAGGGTGTGACCCTTAGAAGCAATCCTAACGTTCTATAACTACGTAGCCAGCATAGGTTGAGATATCAACCTGCCACTTGGGGGTTAATAAGGGGTTTTAACCTGCTAGATAAGGGTTCCACCATTCTCGTTATAGTACCTGCCAGATGACGGTAACTTTTAGCTTGTCTTTACCCATGGCACAGGACTGACACTTTTTCAATTGGAGTTACAGATTGGACCCCAACTCAGTTATCTTATCTTATTTAGGGCGTGTAAATTATATGATTACCTCCCATGGTTTTAGTATCAGTTTTCAAAATAGAACTTAGTTCATTTCTACAGAATTAAGACAGTCATATATAGTCAATCAGTATCAGTAACTTAGTTATCAAAAATTTTAGATTATCAGTTACTCTGTATCAGAACTCAGTACTTATCTTCAAAAAAGCTCAATTACAGTAGATATATATACACAGTATTACATACTCAGTATTTACAGTAGTTCGTATTATACATGTAGTCCTAGCTGAGTTTCTCTACATCATTCAGCCAGTTATTATTCGTGCATATGAACCCTTGCATTCAACATTACCTCATCTAGCATACTAGTACATTTTGCATACTGACGCATACTCTTTCTTTGCGCTATGATGTCTTATATTATAGGTTCGGATGATCAGGTTCCTGACCACCCATAGATAGATACAGATTTAGCCAGGGTAGATTTAGTAGTGAGTCATTATCTATTGAGGATATTCTTTAATTTCATTATTACAGTAGACTCAGTATTTTAGTAGATGGAGTTAGTTGGGGGATTGTCCCATCAACTCCACTTTCAGGCAGTCTCAAATTAGAGGATTTTTTTAGACTAGTTTTTAGATAATGTTTAGTTTTATAAATAGTTATTTCAGTTGATACACTATATCAATATTTACAGATTTTGAACCTCATGGTATTTCAACCTATTTTTCTGTATTTATTACAGTATCATATTTTAGTGCTCATAGAAGATATCATCATAGGTTAGCTTGTGGTCTTTCGGGGTCGTAAGCACCGATTAGCATCCGGGGAACAGACTAAGAATGTTACAAACTTGGTATCAGAGCCTAAGGTTCAATAGTATCCTAGAAATTCTGAAAGTCATACTTAGTAGAGTCTTGTACATGGGTGTATTGCGCGCCACACTTATGGACAGGAGGCTGTGAGATGTTTTAGAAAATGTTTCCCTTCTTTCAGTATTTATGTCATGTGAGTAAACATGAGTTCTAGTTAAACTCTCAATATAATCCATTTCTTCTATTCATTTAAAGAACATGACTCCTACAAAAACTAACAAAAAAAGAATCGGGAATCAGTCAGTACCTTAGCCCGTTTAGGCTAATTCCCTGGATGAGGACGTCTCTCATGTAGAATTCAGAGCTATATTAACTACTCTATCTAATTCTATAATATCTTAGAATGAACGGTCATATGCTATTCTAGTTAACCCAGTGACTCATACTACTACAGCCAGGATTCGAGACTTCACCTGAATAAATCCTCCCCTATTCTTAGGATCTAAGTTAGAAGAGGATCCACAGGAGTTTCTCAACCATCTTAAAAAAGTCATAATATCATGGGAGTGACTTCTAGTAACAGTGTTGAGTTAGCTACCTATAAGCTACAAGATGTATCTCATACGTGGTTTAAGCAGTGGAAGGTAGACAGGGGCATAGATGTAGAGCCCTTAGAGTGGGAAGAGTTTGCTACTACCTTCCTAGATAGATTATTTCCGTTAGAACTAAGAGAAGCCAAGATGTTAGAGTTCATTAACCTGAGGCAAGGCAGTATGAGCATGAAAGAGTATTTCCTCAAGTTTACCTAGTTAGCTAGGTGTTCTCCACATGTAGTGGCAGACAGTAGGTCCAGAATGAGAAAGTTCATATCTGGGGTGTCAGATAGTGTAGTTAAGAAGTACAAAATAGAAATTTTGATTAAGGAGATGGACATATCCAGGCTTATCGTCCACGATAAGCAGATAGAAAAGGCTAAGATCAGAGAGAGAGATAGAGGAAGAACAAGAGAGAAAGAACAGGTAGCTTCAATTTCAATCAGCCTAAGTCAGAGGGCGTTAACCATTCCAAGTTTCTCCCAAAGTTGTCAGTTCTATATTCATCCTTAGTTGATGATCCAGTACCTTAGTTTAGAAATGGTAACAAAGATAGAGTATCAGGCTCTAAATCTCAGGGTAGTATCTGTAGTGCTCAAACAAATTCTCTATGTCAGTAAAATGGCAGAAACCACCAGTGTGTCTACAGAGCTAGCAGTGATATTTGTTTTGGGTATGGCAAGCCAGGACACAGAGTCAGGGATTATCCTCATTCAGGTTCTCAGGGTCAGTACAATCATCCTTCAATGCAGTTCGATTGCCCAAATCAGTAGGGTGCCACTTCCAATGCCACCAGTAGGCAACACCCAAATAGGCTTTATGAACTTCAGTCTAGATTGGATCAGGAAAATTTTACTGACGTGTTCACAAGTATATTACAGATCTTTCATTTATATGTTTATGCCTTATTAGATTCAGGAGCTTTTCTATCTTTCATAACTCCTTACATTGCAGTTGAATTTAAAGTCAAACAAGAAGTATTAACAAAACCATTCTTAGTATTTACTCCAGTGAATCAGTCTGTCATAGACTTGTGGGTATATAGGAACTATCCGATTATGATATCTCAGAAAGTGACTTCAGCAGACTTAGTAGAATTTGAGATGACATATTTTGACGTCATTATCGACATGGATTGGCTCCATTCATGCTATTCCTTAGTTAATTGTAGAAGAAAAATTATTTATTTTAAATTTCCAAATGAACCAATCCTTTAATGGAGGGGTAGCACAATGCTTAAGGGTCAGTTAATTTCATATCTTAGTGCGAGAAAAATGATATCCAAGGGGTATGTATTTCATTTTATGTGAGTCAACAACTCTAATGCAAAAATTCCCAATCTTGAGTCAGTTCCAGTAATAAATAAATTCTCAGGTGTATTTCCCGAAGATCCTCCTAGAGTTCCTTTTGAAAGGGAAATAGACTTTCTCAGTCCATATCTATTTCACCATACAGAATGGCTTCAATAGAGCTTAGAGAGTTAAAGGAACACATAAAGGATCTCCTTTATAAGGGATTCAGCAGGCCCTATGTTTCCTCGTGGAGTGCATCAGTTCTATTCGTGCATAAGAAAGATGGTTCTCTCAGAATATGTATAGACTAACATCAATTAAACAAAGTCACAATCAAGAACAAAAACCCACTTCCCAATATTTATGAATTATTTGACCAACTTCAGGGTGCTAGTAACTTTTTTAAGATAGACTTCAGATCGGGCTATCATCAGTTCAGGTTCAAAGAACGTGATATACCAAAAATAGCTTTCCGAAGTCGATATGGTCATTTTGAGTTTCTAGTCATGTCCTTTTGTCTTACTAATGCCCCATAATCTTTCAAGGACTTAATAAACCGCGTGTTCAAGCAGTACTTGGATATGTTCATTATAGTCTTTATCAATGACATTCTTTTCTATACCCGTAGCAAGAATGATCATGCAGACCACTTAAAAATCATACTTCAGACTCTTAGAAATTGTTCGCCAAATTCAGTAAGGGTGAATTTTCGCTAAGGTCAATAGCTCTCCTTGGTCATATTATTTTCGATGATGGCATTGGAGGTGATCCTCAAAAGGCCGAATCGGTGAGAAATTGACATAGACCTATCTCTTCATTAGATATCAGGAGTTGTTTGGGTTTAGCTGGCTATTGCCGTCAGTTTGTTGAAGAAATTTTGTCTATTGCATCCCTTATTTCCAGATTGACTTATAAGAAAGTCTAGTTTTAGTGGTCAGATTCCTACGAGAAGAGTTTTTAGGATATGAAGACTCGACTCACCTCTGCCCTAGTTTTGAATCTACTAGATGGCTAAGATGGGTTTGTTGTGTAATATAATACATCCAGAGTAGGTTTGGGTTGAGTCCTCATGTAGAGAAGTAAGGTCATAGCCTACACCTATAGATAGCTTAATCCCTATAAGAAGAATTATCCGACTTATGATCTTGAGTTAGCAGTTGTAGTATTTGCCTTAACTATTTGGAGGCACTATTTGTATGAGGTGCATGTAGATGTGTTCATAGATCACAAGATTTTGCAGTATATCTTTTCTCAAAAAGATTTAAATTTGCGTCAGAGAAGGTAATTAGAGTTATTGAATGATTATGACATGAATGTTATTTATTATACGAGAAAGGCCAATGTAGTCGTTGATGCTTTCAGTAGACTGTCTATGGGTTGTGTTACTCATTTTATAGATGCTAACAAGAAGTTAGTCTAGGAAGTTCAACAGCTTACCTGACTAGGTGTCCGCTTAGTCGATTCAGCAGAAGGTAGTGTATGGGTGCAGATCAGTTCCGAATCTTCTCTAGTTTCCAAGGTAAAGGAAAAATAGGATAGAGATCCCAGTCTTGTTAAGCTAAAACAGTTAGTTAGAGATCAGAAAGTAGAGGTTTTCTCCGAAGGGGGAGATAGTGTTTTGCATTGTCAGGGTAGGCAATTTGCACTAGGTATAGACGACTTGAGATAACAAATTCTTGCAAAATGCATGGTGCAGATTACTCTATTCATTCAGGGGCCACTTAGATGTATCGTGATTTGAGGGAAATCCATTGGTGGAGTGGGATGAAAAGAGATATTACAGAATGTGTAGCTAAATGCTCTATATATCAGCAAGTTAAGACTGAGTACCAAAAGCCTTGTGGGTCCATGCAAGAGTTCAGTATTCCTACATATAAATGGGAAGAAGTGAACATGGGCTTTATGATGGGTTTGCCTCATAATAATCATCAGCATGATTCAATATGGGTTATCGTACATAGGATAACCAAATCAACTTATTTCTTGTTAGTTTATACCTCTTATTCAATTGAGGACTACACCAAACTCTATATCAGAGAGTTGGTTTGGTTACACAGAGTCCCACTATCTATTATCTCATATATAGGTACCCAGTTTATCTCTTATTTCTAGAAAGCATTCCAAAAGGGTCTTGGTACCCAAATTCATCTCAATACAACCTTCCACCATCAAACAGAGGGTCAAGCAGAAAGGACTATTTAGACACTAGAAGATATGCTAAGAGCATGAGTTATTGATTTTAAGGGTAGTTGGGATGACCATTTGTCTTTAATTGAGTTTGCATATAATAACAACTATCTTTCCAGTATTCTGATTGTTCCGTTTGAGTCATCCTATGGTAGGAGATACAGATCTCTATTAGGTTGGTTTGAGATAGGTGAGGCCGTAGTAGTAGGGCCTGACCTAGAGTTTAATGCCTTAGAAAAGGTTCAGTTGATGAGAGAAAAACTTAGGGTTTCCCAGAGCTGATAGAAATTATATGTAGATATGACAAAAAAGGATATCGAGTTTGATATCAGTGATTTTGTGTACTTTAAAATCTCTCCCATGAAAGAAGCAAAGAGGTTCGACAAGAAGGGAAAGCTAAGTCCCTAATATGTCGGTCCTTACAAGATTCCCAGTCATTAAGAAAATATAGCTTATGAGATTGAGTTGCCTTCAGATCAAGCTATAGTACATCCAATATTCCATTTCTCCTTGCAAAAGAAATGGATTAGTGACCGAGCAGTCATAGTCCCCTTAGAGGATGTAAATATTCAGAATGATCTCTCTTTCAAAGAGGTTCCAGTCCAGATCCTTGATCATCAGATATGCAGATAAAGGAACAAAGATGTTCCCTTAGTCAAAGTTCTCTGGAAGAATCAGTCCATAGAGGGAGCTACTCAGGAAGCAGAAGCAAATATGCAAACCAAGTATCCTTACCTCTTTTCTGCAACCTCAGATTCAGCTGAAGGTAACAGTGTCCCTTAGTTTTACTTAGTTCTATATTTAGCGATAATTATATCTTGGTATCCATTACCGTTGCATATTTAGTTATGCATCCATAAATCAATTCAGTTATGTACTCATGCATCAGATATGCATGTTGAGTATGAAAACCCAGCTTATGAGTAGCTTCAGTCATGTATTCTATGCATTAGATAGCATGTTATGTGTAAGAGCTCAGTTTGTCAGTAGTTCAGTTAAGTAGTCATGCATCAGATATGTATGTTCTGTGTTTTATCTCAGTCTATCAGTATTTCTCAGATTAATTAGTTACATTCGATAACAAACATTCCCATGGGGGATATATTGTAATACATCGTATTTCCCTAGCCTAAATTAAATACCAGTCTATGAGTTATCTAATATAAAATTTTTGAAATACCCTAAATTTTTCATTTTAGAGCCTACCATTACATGGGAAATTGAATTAGCATTCCAACGATATAAACTTCACCTAAATCTGATAACTGGGTTAAAAGTTATGGCTATTTTAAGTTTCAGTCCTTAAACACTGTCATTCAGGCTAGTAGCGCGTTGTGGAGTATGTCAAATAGCAATTTTCAGTTTCCAATGAGGTTCCATGATACCGTCTCGTCGCGCCAAAGTTTATTTTCATATTTTTCAATTTCTAGTGTACCAATGTGATCCACTACATCGTGCCAAGTCCTAAGTTCCCAACTGTCTATTTCCAATGGCCCAACGCGATCATGGCATGTCGCGCCAGGGGCCAAGCTCAAAAAAATAATAAAAATTAAATATTTTGTCTAGGGTTAAAACAGTTTTTTTCCATGATTTTATTCGGCCCATGAGTGAGATTAAAGCCCTAAAAACATTTTAAACCATTTGTTTATTAACTTTTCCCCCAAAATCAAAGCATTCTCACCCAAGAAAACAAACTCTATCTTCAAGAATCAAGGTCAAAATTCAAGAATATCTTTAAGAACCTTTAAGAATTAACTTTCCAAGGTATGTTAGGTGCTCATTCTTGGGTTCCTTTCATGCATGAAGTCCAAGAAACCTTTTCAAACTTACAAGATCTTAGATTTATGATTTCTACGTTTGAATTGAATTGAATTCATGTTCATGTCATTGTTGGGTCTTAGTCCATGATTAAATTACAAGATTTCATGAAACTAATCATTATATTTGTTGAATTAAATTATCTTCATGATAAACCCGTCAATTTACAAGTTTATTGATGTAGCCATGATAACTATGTGTGTTGATAGTTGCATAACCTAAGCATGCTCCCCATATGTCTGAGTAAATGCCTATGTGGATTAATTAGTGAAATTATAAAATGATAGAATGTATTCCCCAGTCATGAATAAGTATATTCCTTACAAGTGTTTGATAAAATATCTCTATGGATGAATTATGAACAAGTGAAATATGTTATGTTCTTTAGGATCATGCTGTGCTTTTCTTTTCTTGCTATCGAGTTATGGGGATATTTAATACCCGACAATTTAGTTGTTTACCTAGAGCTAGTGTCAGTTACAGAATAGTATCAGTCATGTCATAATCAATAGTACTCTCAGTCAGTTATAAAACTCAATAGAACTCAGTTAGTTACAGAACTCAGGAAAACTCAAACAAACTCAGTCTCTATTCAGTGTCTTTTAGTTGGGAGTAGGATTCAGTATCGAGTGAACCCAAGAATGGCGGCTCACCTGCCACTAGATGGTGTGACCCTTAGAAGAAATCTTGCCATTCCAGAACTACGTAGCCAGCTTAGGTTAAGACATCAACCAGCCATTTGAGGGTTGATGAGGTATTTTAACCTGCCAAATAAGGGTTTCACTATTCTAGTTAAAGTACCTACTAGATAAGGGTAACTCTCATCTTATCTTTACCCGTGTCACACTACTGACACCTTTCCAATTGGGGTTATAGATTGGACCCCAATTGAGTTATCTTATCTTATTTTGGGAATGTTGATTTGATGATTACCTCCCACTGTTTTAGTTTTAATCTTCAGAACTAAACTCAGTTCAATTTTTAAAAATTAGGACTTTCAGATACAGTCAATCAGTATCAGTAACTCAGTTATCAAAAATTTTAGATTATCAGTTACTTTTATTAGAACTCGACTTAGCTTTAGAAAAGCACAGTTATTGTATATATATACTCACAGTATTGCATGCTCAATATTTTTCATAGTTTATATTATCCAGGTACTCTCATGTTCATTTTCTCTATATCATTTAGTTAATTATTGTTCATGCATATGAACCTTTGCATTCAGTCTTACCTCATCTAGCTTACCAGTATATTCCACATATTGGCGCATGCTCTTTCTTTTCACCATGATGTCTTATATCATAGGTTTGGATGCTTAGGTTCCTTACTATTATTAGATAGATTCAAATTTAGCCAGCAGTAGATTTAGTAATGAGTCCTCATCTATCAAAGATATTCTTTTATTTGATTATTATAGTAGAGTCAGTATTTCAGTAGATGGAGTTAGTTAGTAAATTGTTCTATCAACTCTACTTTCAGGCTATCTCAAATTAGAGGCTTTTCATACTAGTTTTCAGATAGTGTTAAGTTTTACAGATTGTTATTTCAGTTGATACACTTTATCAATATTTACATATTTTGAACCTTATGGCATTTCAGCCTATTTTTCTACATTATTAATGTATTATGTTTTAGTGCTCACAACAGATATTAGTTATGGGTTAGCTTTTGGTCCTTCGGGGTTGTAAGCACCGTGTAGCATCTAGGGTACAAACTCGGGGCATTACAAACTTGGTATCAGAGCCTAAGTTTCAACAGTGTCCTAGGAAGTCTCAAAGCCACATCTAGTAGAGTCATATGCATAGGTGTGTAGCACGTCACACTTATGGACAAGAGGCTATGAGATGTTTTAGGAAAAGTTTCCCTTCTTTTACTATTCATGTCGTACGAGTAAGCATGATTTCCATTTAAACTCTCAGTCAAATCTATTTCTTCCTTTAATTGATAGAACATACCTCCTAAAAAGATTAACAAAAGAAGAATTGGGAATCAGTCAGCATCTCAGCCCATTTAGGCAGATCCCCTGCACAAGCACATTTCTCATATAGAATTCAAAGCTTTATTCACTACTCTATCTAATTCCATAGCATCTCTGAATGAATGGCTAAAAGTTGTTCTAACTAACCTAATAGACTATACTATTACAGCTAGGTTTTGGGACTTCACCAGAATGAATCCACCCCTATTCTTAGGATCTAAGTTAGAAGAGGATCCTCAAGAGTTCCTCGAGAATGTCATAGATATCATGGGAGTGACTTTCAGTGAGAATGTTGAGTTAGCCACCTATCAGCTACAAGATGTAGCTCATACGTGGTTTAAGTAATAAAAGATAGATAGGCACATAGATGCAGTGCCCTTAGAGTGGGAAGAGTTTTCTACTACCTTCCTAGATAGATTCTTTCCTTAGAGCTGAGAGAAGCCAAGGTGTTAGAGTTCATTAACCTCAGACAAGGAAGTATGAGACTGAAAGAGTATTCCCTCGAGTTTACTCAGTTAGCTAGGTATGCTCCATATGTAGTAGTAGACAATAGGTCAACAAAGAGCAAGTTCATATCTTCGTGTTAGATAGTATGGTTAAGAATTATAGAACAGCGATATTGATTAAGAAGATAAATATAGCTAGGGTTATGGTCTATGCTTAGTAGATAGAAGAGGCTAAGGCCAGAGAGAGAGATGCCAAACAAGAGTGAAAGAATAGGTAGCTTCAATTTCAATCAGCCTAAGTCATATGGTGGTAACCATTCGCAGTTTTGCCCAAAGTCTATAATTCTAGTTTTGTCCTTAGCCAGTGCTCCAATACCTATGTTAAGATATAGTAACAAAGACAGGGCGCCAGGCGCTGAATCTCAAGGTAATGTTAGCAGTGCTCGAACAAATCCTCTGTATCGGCAATGTGGCAGAAACCACAAGGGTTTCTACAGAGATGGCAGTGATGTTTTGTTTGGGTGTGGCGAGCCAGGCCATAGAGTCAGGGATTGTCCTCAGTCAGGTTCTCAGGGTTAGTATAATCTTCCTTCAACTTAGTCTGGTCGCCCATATCATAAAGGTGCCACTTCTAATGCCACCAGTTGGCAACGCCCAAATAGGCTATATGCACTTCATTCCAGAAAAGATGAAGAAAGTTCTCCTAACGTGTTTGCTGGTACATTATTGATCTTTAATTTATATATTTATGCTTTATTAGATCCAGAAGATTCTTTGTCTTTTTTAACTCCCAATATAGCAGTCGACTTTAAAGTAAACTAGAAGTCTTAACAGAACCATTCTGAGTCTCTACCCTAGTGGGTCAGTCTATCATAGCCTGGCGGGTATATAGTAACCGTCCAGTTATGATATCTTAGAAAGTTACTTCATCAGACATAGTAGAAGTAGAGATGACAGATTTTGACTTAATTCTCGGCATGGATTGGCTTCCTTCATGCTATGCCTTAGTTGATTGTAGAAGTAGAATTGTTCATTTTCTATTTCCAAATGAACCAATCTTTAAATAGAGAGGTAGTACGACAGTGCTAAAAGGTCAGTTGATTTCATACCTTAGAGCGAGAAAAATGATATCGAAGGGGTGTGTCTATCATGTTATGTGAGTCAAGGACTCTAATACAGAAACTCCCAGTATTGATTCAGTTCCACTAGTAAATGAATTCTCTAATGTATTTCCCAAAGATATTCCTAGAGTTCCTCCCGAAAGGAAATAGACTTTGGAATAGACCTTCTTCCAAATTCTCATCCCATATCTATTTCGCCATAGAAAATTGTTCCAGCAGAACTCAGAGAGTTAGAAGAACCATTAAAGGATATCCTACATAAGGGATTCATCAGGCCCAGTGTTTCTCCATAGGGTGCACCAGTTCTATTTGTCCGTAAGAAAGATGATTCTCTCAGAATATGTATAGCCTACCATTAGTTAAACAAGGTACAGTCAAGAACAAATACCCACTTCCCAGAATTAATGACTTGTTTGTCCAACTTCAGGGTGCTATATACTTTTATAAGATAGACCTCAGATTTGGCTATCATTAGCTCAGGTTTAGAGAATGTGAAATTCCAAAAATAGTTTTCCGAACTCCGTAGGTCACTTTGAGTTTCTAGTTATGTCCTTTGGTCTTAATAATGCCCTAACATCTTTCATGGACTTAATGAATCGTATTTTCAAGTAGTACTTGGACATGTTCATTATAGTCTTCATGAATGACATTCTTGTCTATTTCCATAGCGAGAATGATAAGGCAAACCACCTAAAAATCATACTTCAAACTCTCAGAACTCTTCAGTTTTTTGCCAAATTGAAATAGTCTTGTCTATGTTCATTAGCCTTACTAGGTCATATTATTTTTTGTAATGGAATTACAGTTGATCCTCCAAAGATTGAAGTGGTGAGAAACTGTCCTAGAACCATCTCTCCATCAGATATCAGGAGTTTCCTGGGTTTAGCTAGCTATTACCGTTGTTTTGTTGAAACACTTTGATCAATTGCATCCCCTATGTCCAGATTGACTTAGTAGAAAGTCTACTTTCAGAGCTCAGATTCTTGTAAGAAGATTTTTTAGGAGATGAAGACTCGACTCACTTCAGCCTTAAATTTGACTCTACCAGATAGTAAAGATGTGTTTGTTGTGTACTGTGATGCATCTAGAGTAGGTTAGGGTTGTTTCCTAACATAGAGAAATAGTTTCATAGCCTACGCCTCAAGAAAACTTAAGCCCCATGAGAAGAATTATCCGACTCATGATCTTGTGTTAGCAGTTGTACTATTTACCTTAAAGATTTGGAGGCAGTATTTGTATAGGGTGCACGTAGATATGTTCACAGATCACAAGAGCTTGCAGTATGTCTTTTAACAGAACTATTTAAATTTGCATTAGAGAAGGTTGTTAGAGTTATTGAAAGATTATGACATGAGTGTTCTTTATCATCTAGGCAAGACCAATATAGTGGCTGATGCTCTTAGTAGACTATAAAATAAGTTAGTTCAGAAAGTTAATAAACTTGTCCGACTAGGTGTCCATTTAGTCGATTCAGCTCAAGGTAGTGTATGAGTGCAGAACAATTTTGAATCCTCTCTAGTTTCCAATGTAAAGGAATAATAGAATAGAGATATCAATCTTGTTAAACTGAAAAAGTCAGTCAGAGATAAAAAAGTAGAGGTTTTCTACCAAGGGAGAGTTGGTGTTTTGAGTTGCCTGGGTCAGCTATGTGCACCAGGTGTAGACGACTTGAGGAAACAAATTCTTACAGAAGCGCATGGTACGTGTTACTCTATTCATCTATAGGACACTAAGATGTATTATGATTTACGAGAGATCTATTGGTGGAGTGGGATGAAGAGGGATATTCTAGAATTTGTAGCTAAATGGTCCATATGTTAACAAGTTAAGATTGAGCACCAGAAGCCTAGTGGGTCTATGTAAGAGTTCAGTATTCCCACTGTAAATAGGAAGAAGTTTATATGGACTTTGTGATGGGTTTACCTCATAATCATCATCAGCCTAATTCTATATGGGTTATCATACACAGGATAACCAAATCAGCTTATTTCTTTCTAGTTCATACCTTCTATTCAGCCGAGGAATACGCTAAACGCTATTTCAGAGAGTTTTCTAGGTTACACAGAGTCTCAGTATCTATTATCTCAAATAGAGGTACCCAGGTTACCTCTTATTTCTAGAAAGCATTCCAAAAGGGTCTTGGTACCCAAGTTCATCTTAGTACAGCCTTTCACACTTAGATAGATGGTTAAGAAGAAAGGACCATTTAGACTCTAGAAGCTATGCCAAGAGCATGCGTTATTAATTTTAAGGGCAGTAGGGATGACCATTTTCCTTTGATCAAATCTACATATAATAACAACAATTATTCCAGTATTTAGGTGGCTCCGTTTAAGACACACTATGGTAGGAGATATAGATCTCTAATAGGTTGGTTCGAAGTAGGTGACGCTATAGTAGTAGAGCCTGACAGAGTGTTTGATGCCTTTGAGAATGTTCAGTTGATCAGAGAAAGACTTAGGGCCACCTAGAGCCGACAAAAATTGTATGTAGATTTGAGAAGAAAGGATATCGAGTTTGAGATCACTGATTTTGTGTACTTGAAATCTCTCCCATGAAAGGAATAAAGAGGTTCGACAAAAACGGAAAGTTCAGTCCTAGATATGTCGGTCCTTGCAAGATTCTCATTCATTTTGGAAAAGTACCTTATAATCTTGAGTTGCCTTCAGATCTAGCTATATTACATCCAGTTTTCTATGTCTCATTGCTAAAGAAATGCATTAGTGACCAGGCAGTCATAGTCCCCTTAGAGGATTCAAATATTCAGAATGATCTCTCTTTCGAAGAGGTTCCAGTCCAAATCCTCGATCATCAGATTCACAGATTGAGGAACAAAGAAGTTTCCTTAGTCAAAGTTCTTTGGCGGAATCAGTTAGTAGAGGGAGCTACTTGGGAAGCAGAAGCAGATATACGAACCAAGTATCCGCACCTCTTCACCGCAACCTCAGATCCAACTTAAGATAACAGTCTTCCTTAGTTATACACATTTCTATCTTTAACTATAATTATATATTGGTATCCATTAGCATTGTATATTCATTCATGCATCCATGAATCAGTTCAGTCATGTACTCATGTATTAGATATGCCTGTTCAGAATGAAAACCCAGCTTATCAGTAGCTTCAGTCATGTATTCCATGCATCAGATATGCATGTTCAGTGTAAGAGCTCAGTTTGTCAGTAGTTCAGTCAGTAGTCATGCATTAGATATATATTTTTAGTGTGTCAGCTCAGTCAATCAGTATTTCTTAACCTAATCAGTTTCATTCAAGGACGAATGTTCCCAAGGGGGAGATATTGTAATACCCCATATTTTCCTAGCCTAAATTAACTCTCAGTCCATGATTATGTATTATGATATTATTGAAATACCCAACATTTTTCAATTTAGAGCTTACCATTGTGTAGGAAATTCAATCAGCTTTCCAACGATATAAAAATTTACCTAAATCCGATAATAGGGTAAGAAGTTATTGCTATTTTAAGTTTCAGCTATTAAACATCATCATTCAGGCCAATAGCGCATCGCAGAGTATGTCAAAATAGAAATTCTCAGTTTTTAGTGAGGTACAATGATACTGGCACATTGTGCAAAAGATTATTTTCATATTTGTCAATTTCATGTATACCAATACGATCCCACCGTGTCGCGATGAGTCCAAAATTTGGAATCAAAGAGACACCGCGATTCCACCACATTGCGCCAAGACCTCAGTTCCCAATTGTTTATTTTAAGAGCCTGACGCAATTATGTTGTGTCAGACCAAGGGCCAGTTTAGAAAAATTTAACAAAAATTAAATGTTTCATCAAGGATTAAAATAGTCTTTTCCCACAATTTTATTCCACCTAGGTGTGAGATTAAAAACCTAAAAACATTTTAAACTATTTGTTTATTAACTTTTCCACCAAAATCAAAGCATTCTCTCTTAAGGACACAAACCTAGCTTCAAGAATCAAGGTCAAAACTCATGAATTTCTTCAAGCACCTTTAAGAATTATCTTTCCAAGGTATGTTAGGTGTTCATTCATCGGCTCCTTTCACCAATGAAGTCCAAGAACCCTTTCCAAACTTACAATATCTCATATTTATGATTTCTATGTTTGAATTGAATATAATTTATGTTCATGTTATTGTTGGGTCTTAGTCCATGATTAAGTTACAACCTTTCATGAAATTAATCATTATATTTATTGAATCACATGATCTTCATGATAAACCCTTTAATTTACAAGTTGATTGATGTAGCCTTGATAAATATGTGAGTTGATGGTTGTATAACCTAAGAATGCTCCCGATATGTCTGATTAAATGCCTATGTGGATGAATTTGTACCATTATAAAATGATAGCGTGTATTCCCCTTTCATGAATAAGTAGATGCCTTACAAGTATTTGATAAAATGTCTCTATGGATGAATTATGAACAAGTGAAACATGTTATCTTATTTAAGATCATGATATGCTTTACTTTTCATGCTACCAAATCCTGGGGGTATTTAATACCTAACAATTTAGCTGTTTATCTAGAGCCAGTGTCAGTTACAGAATAGTATTAGCCATGTCACAATCAGTAGTACTCTCAGTCAATTACAAAACTTAGTAGAACTCCATTAGTTACAAAACTCAGGAAAACTAAGTAAACTCAGTCTCAGTCTAGTCCAGTTCAGAATACTTAGTTTACTGTGTTTCAGTAAAGAGTAGGATTCAACACTGAATAAACCCAAGGTTTGGGGCTTACCTGCCAGTAGAGGGTGTAACCCTTAGAAGCAATCCTAGCATTCCAAAACTATATAGCCAGCGTAGGTTGAGACATCAACCTGCCAGTTAAGGGTTGATAAAGTTTTTTAACCCGCTAGATTAGGGTTCCATTTTTTTTTGTTGGAGTACCTACCAGATGAGGGAAACTCTCAACTTGTCTTTACCCATGGCAAGGTACTGACACCCTTCAATTGGGGTTATAGATTGGACCCTAACTTAGTTATCTTATTTTATTTGGGGCATGTTAGTTAGATTATTACCTCCCATAGTTTTAGTTTTAGTCTTCAAAATTATACGCAGTTCAGTTCTATAGAATCAAGACTGTCAGATACAGTCAATCAATATCAGTAACTCAGTTATCAAAAATTTGGATTATCATTTATTCTTTATCAGAACTTAGTACTTAGCTTCAGGGAAGCTTAGTTATAGTATATATATATGCACAGTATTGCATGCTCAGTATTTACAGTAGTTTAGATTATCCACGTACTCTTATGTTCAGTTTCCCTAGATCATTCAGTTACTTATTGTTCATATATATGAACTCTTGCATTCAATCTTACCTAATGTAGCATATGAGTACATCGCACGTACTTACTCATACTCTTTCTTTGTGATATGATGTCTTATGTCATAGGTTTGGATGCTCAGGTTCCTGATCGCGCATTAATAGATCCATATTCAGCCAGCAGTAGTTTAGTAGTGAGTCTGCATCTATCGAGGATATTCTTTAATTTCATTATTATAGTAGACTCAATATTTTAGTAGATGGAGTTAGTTGGGGGATTGTACCATCAACTCTACTTTCAGGTAGTCTTAAATTAGAGGCTTTTCAGAATAGTTTTCAAATAGTGTTTAGTTTTACAGATTATTATTTTAGTTGATACACTTTATCAGTATTTACAGATTTGAACATTATGGTATTTCAGCCTATTTTTCAATGTTTTTATAGTATCGTGTTTCAGTGCTCACAGCTGATATCAGTCATGGGTTAGCTTGTGGTCCTTTAGGGTCATAAGCACAGCGTAGCATCCAGGGTACAGACTCGAGGTATTATAAACTTGGTATCAGAGCCTTAGGTTCAATAGTGTCCTAGGAAGTGTAAAAACAACATCAAGTAGAGTCTTGTGCATGGGTGTGTAACGTACCATACTTATGGACATGAAGCTATAAGATGTTTTAGGAAAAGTTTCCCTTGTTTCAGTATTCATGTCGTGCGAGTGAGCATGAGTTCCAGCTAAACTCTCAGTCTAATCTATTTTTTCCTTTCATTTTACAGAAAATTCCTCCTAAAAAGGCTAATAAAAGAACAACCCAAAATCAGTCAGTACCTCAGCCCATTCAGGAAGATCCCCTGGATGAGCACGTCTCATATACAAAATTTAGAGCTATATTCACTACTATAGCCAATCCCATAGCAGCTCAGAATGAATAGTCATTGTTGTTTCGGCTGACCCAGTGTCCAATACTACTGCAATCAGGATTCGGGACTTCACCCAAATAAATTCTCCCCTATTCTCAGGATCTAAGTCAGAAGAAGATCCATAGTAGTTCCTCGATCAGGTTCAAAAAGTAACATATATCATTGGAGTGATTTCCAGTGAAAGTGCTAATTTAGCTTCCTATCAACTACAAGATGTAGCTCATACGTGGTTTATGTAGTGAAAGGTAGAAAGGGGCATAGATACAGAGCCCTTAGAGTGGAAAGAGTTTGCTACTACCTTCCTAGATTGATTCTTTCCCTTAGAGCTGAGAGAAGCTAAGGTGTTAGAGTTCATCAACCTCAGGCAAGGTAGTATGAGTGTGAAAGAGTATTCCCTCAAGTTTACTCAGTTAGCCAGGTATTCTTCATATGTAGTGGCAGATAGTAGGTCCAGAATGAGTAAGTTCGTATCTAGGGTGTCAGATAGTATGGTTAAGCAGTGCAGAACAATAATGTTGATTCAGGAGATAGAAATATCTAGGCTCATGGTCCATGCCCAGTAGATAGAAGAGGATAAGATCAGAAAGAGAGAGAGGCAGAACAAGAGATCAAAAATAGGTAGCTTTATTTTCAATCAACGTAAGTCAGTGGGTGGTACCCATTCCTAATTTTGCATGAAGTCTTTAGTTATAGCTCTGTCCTCACCCGGTGCTCCAGTACCTAAGTTAAGAAATGGTAGAAAATATAGGGCCCTAGGCTCTAAATCTCAGGAAGTGTCAGTCGTGCTCAAACAAATCCTCTGTGTCAGCAATGTGGTAAAAACCACCACGTGTCTGTAAAGCTAGCAGTGATATTTATTTCGGGTGTGGATAGCCAGGCCACAAAGTCATGAATTGTCCTCTGTCAGGTTATCAAGGTCAGTATAATCTTCTGTCAACTCAATCCGGTTGCCCAAATCAGTAGGGTGCCACTTCCAGTTCCACCAATAAGCAATTCCCAAACAGGCTTTATTCACTTCACTCAAGACAATTTCAAGAAAGTTCTCCTGACGTGTTCACTGGTACGCTATAGATCTTTCATTTACATATTTATGCCTTATTAGATCTCGGAGCTTTTATCTTTCATAACTCCTTACGTAGACATTGAATTTAAAGTCAAGCCAGGAGTCTTAATAGAACAATTCTCAGTCTCTACCCCAGTAGGTCAGTCTATCATAGCCCGATAGGTGTACAGGTACTGTCCGGTTATGATATCTCAGAAAGTCACTTCAGCAAACATAGTAGAACTAGAGATGAAAGATTTTGACATCATTCTCATCATAGATTGGCTCTATTTATGTTATTCCTTGGTTGATTGTAGAAGCAAAATTGTTCATTTTTAGTTTCCAAATGAACCAATCCATGAATAGAGGGGTAGTACTACAGTGCTTAAGGGTCAATTGATTTCATACTTTAGAGAAAGAAAAATAATATCCAAAGGGTGTTTCTATCATCTTGTGTGAGTTAAGTACTTTAATATAGAAACTACCAGTCTTGAGTCAGTTCCAATAGTAAATGAATTCTCAGATGTATTTCCCGAAGATCTTTCTAGAGTTTCTCCCAAAAGGGAAATAGACTTTGCAATAGATATTCTTCTAGCTACTCAGTCCATATCTATTCTACCATACAGAATGACTCTAATAGAACTCAGAGAGTTAAAGGAATAGTTAAAGGTTTTTCTAGATAAGGGATTCATCAGGCGTGGTATTTTGCAGTGAGGCGCACTAGTTCTATTCATGCATAAGAAAGATGGTTCTCTCTGAATGTGTATAGACTACCGTTAGTTGAATAAAGTCACAGTCAAGAACAAATACGCACTTCCCAAAATCAATGACTTATTTGACCAACTTTAGGGTGCTAGTTACTTTTTAATATAGACCTCAGATCAAGCTATCATCAGCTCAGGGTCAGAGAATGTCACATTCTGAAAATGGATTATCAAACTCAAGATGGTCACTTTGAGTTTCTAGTCATGTCATTTGGTCTTATCAATGCCCTAGCAACTTTCATGGACTTAATGAACTGCCTGTTCAAGAAGTACTTGGACATGTTCATTATAGTCTTCATCGATGACATTCTTATCTATTCCCATAGAAAGAATGATCATGCAGACCACCTCAAAATCGTACCTTAGACTCTCAGAACTTATCAGTTGTTCTCCAAATTTAGTAAGTGCGAATTTTGGCTAAGATCAGTAGAATCCCTTGGTTATATTATTTCTAGTGATGGCATTGGAGTTGATCCTCAAAATACTGAAGTTGTGAGAAACTGGCCTAGCCTTATTTCTCCATCAGATATCATACTAGGTTTAGGTGGCTATTACCATTGGTTTGTTGAAGGACTTTTGTCTATTACATCCCCCATATCTAGATTAACTCAGAAAAAAGTCCAATTTCAGTGGTCAAAATTCTGCGAGAAGAGTTTTCAGGAACTGAAGACTCGACTCACCTCAGCCCCAATTTTGACTCTACCAGATGGTTAAGATGGGTTTGTTTTGTAATGTGATGCATACATAGTAGGTTTAGGTTGAGTCCTTATGCGGAGAAGTAAGGTTGAGCTAGAAGCTTTAGTATTTGCCATACAAATTTGGAAGCACTATTTGTATCAGGTGTATGTAGATGTGTTCACAGATCACAAGATCTTATAATATATCTTTTCTCAGAAAGATTTAAATTTGCATCAGAGAAGGTGGTTAGAGTTATTAAAAGATTATGACACGAGTGTTCTTTATTATCCAGGCAAGGCCAATGTAGTGGATGATACTCTCAGTAGACTGTCTATGGGTAGTGTTACTCATGTTGAGGATGATAAGATGAAGTTTGTTCATGAAGTTCATCATCTTGCCCGACTAGGAGTTCGCTTAGTTGATTAAGTAGAAGGTAGTGTATGGGTGTAGAATAGTTCTAAATCCTCTCTAGTTTTCAAGGTAAAGGAAAAATAGGATAGAAATCCTAGTCTTGTTAAGCTAAAAGAGTCATTCATAGATCAGAAAGTATAGGTTTTCTCCCAAGGGGGAGATGGTGTTTTGCATTGCCAGGGTCGGCTATGTGCGCTAGGTGTAGATGACTTAAGGAAATGAATTCTTGCACAAGCACATGGTGCACGTTACTCTATTTATCCAGGGTCTACTTAGATGTATCTTGATTTGCAGTAGATCTATTGGTGGAGTGAGATGAAGAGAGATATTTTAGAATTTTTATCTAAATGCTCTATATGTCAGCAAGTTATCATTGAGAACTAGAAGCCTAATGGGTCCATGCATGAGTTCAGTATTCCCACATGGAAATAGGAAGAAGGGAACATGGACTTAGCGATGGGTTTGCCTTATACTCATCGTCAACATGATTCTATATCGGTTGTTATAGACAAAATGATCGAATAGTCTTATTTCTTGCTAGTTCATACCTCTTATTCGGCCGAGGAATATACCAAACTCTATATTAGAGAGTTGGTCAAGTTACATAGATTCCCAGTATCTATTATCTAAAATAAGGTACCCAGTTTACCTCTCATTTATGGAAACCATTATAAAAGAGTCTTGGTACCCAAGTTCATCTCAATACAACCTTTCACTCTCAGGCAGATGGTCAAGCAGAAAGGACTATTTAGACACTAGAAGATATGCTAAAAGCATTCGTTATTGATTTTAAGAGTAGTTGGGATGAACACATAACTTTAATTGGGTTTGCATATAATAACATCTATCATTCTAGTATTGAGATGGCTCCATTTGAGGCTCTCTATGGTAGGGGATGCATATCTCTAATAAGTTGGTTGAAGATGGTAAGGCCGTAGTAGTAGGGCCTGATGTAGGGTTTGATGACTTAGAGAAGGTTCAGTTGATTAGATAAAGACTTAGGGATGCCCAAAACCAACAGAAATCATATGCATATATGAGGAGAAAGGATCTCGAGTTTGATTTTGGTGATTTTATGTACTTGAAAATCTCTCCCATGAAAGGAGTATAGAGGTTCGACAAGAAGGGAAAGCTTAGTTCCTGATATGTCTGTCCTTTCAAGATTCTTAGTAATTTCATAAAGGTAGCTTATGAGCTTGAGTTTTCTTCAAATCTAGCTTCAGTACATCCAGTATTCCATGTGTCCTTGCTAAAGAACTGCATTGGTAACCGAGCAGTCATAGTCCTCTTAAAGGATGTAAATATTCATAATGATCTCTCTTTCAAAGAGGTTCCAGATCCTTGATCATCAAATTCACAGACTGTGGAACAAAGAAGTCCCCTTTGTCAAAGTTCTTTGGAGGAATCAGTCCGTAGAGGGAACTACTTGGGAAGCAGAAGCAGATATGCGGACAAAGTATCCTTACCTCTTCTTTGCAACCTCAAATCCATCTTAAGGTAATAGTCTTTCTTAGCTTTACTCAGTTCCATGTTCAACTATAATTATAACTTGGTATCTATTAACGTTGAATATTGATTCATACATCCATGAACAGTTTTGTCATGTACTCATGCATCAAATATGCATGTTTAGTATGAAAACCCAGCTTATCAGTAGCTTCAGTCATGCATTCCATACATCAGATATGCATGCTAAGTTTAAGAGCTTAGTTTATCAGTATTTCAGACATGTAGTCATGCATCAGATATGCATGTTGAGTGGGTCAGCTCAGTCTATCAGTGTTTCTCATCTTAACAAGTTTCATTTGAGGATGAATGTTCCCAAGAGGGAGATATTTTAATACCCTGTATTTCCCTATCCTAAATTAACTCTCAGTCCATGAGTTATCTCATGTAAAATTTTTGAGATACTTAGTATTTTTTAGTTTAGATCCTGTAATTGCATAGGAAATTCAATTAGCTTTCCGATATTATAAAATTTACCTAAATCTTATAATTGAGTAAGAAGTTATGACTATTTTAAGTTTCAGTCGTTAAATTCTGTCATTCAGGGCAGCAGTGCATCGCGGAATATGTCAAAGTAGCAATGGTTAGTTTCCAGTGAGGTGCCATGATACCGACATGTCGCGCCAAAGCTTTTTTTCATATTTTTCAATTTCCAGTGTACCAACACATTCCCACCCCATAGCGATGAGTCTAAATTTAAGAATCAAAGGGGCTCCACTATTCCACTGCATCGCGCTAAGCCCTCAGTTCCCAATTGTCTCTTTCTAGTGGTCTGACAAGATCATGGTGCATCGCGCCAGGGTCCCAGTTTAGAAAAATTTGATGAAAATTAAATGTTTCATTCAAGGTTAAAATAGTCTTTTCCCATGATTTTATTCCAGCCAGATGTGAGATTAAAGCCCTAAAAACATTTTAAACCATTTGTTTATTAACTTTTCTCCAAAAATCAAAGCATTCTCTCTCAAGGAAACAAACCCTAGCTTCAAGAATCAAGGTCAAAACTCAAGAATTTCTTCACCCACCTTCAAGAGTTAACTTTCTAAGGTATGTTAGTTGTTCATTTATTGGTTCCTTTCACCTATGAAGTCCAAGAACCCCTTTCAAACTTACAAGATCTTAAATTCATGATGTCTACACTTGAATAGATATGAATTTGTGTTCATGTCATTTTTGGGTCTTAGTCCATGATTAACTTACAAGATTTCATGAAATTAATCATTATATAGGTTGAATTATATGATTTTCCTGATAAACCCTTCAATTTACAAGTTAATTGATGTAGCTATGATAACTATGTATGCTGATGGTTGTATAACCTAAGCATGCTCCCCATGTGTTTGATAAAATGCCTATGTGGATGAAGTAGTTCCATTATAAAATGATAGCATGTATTCCTCATTCATGAATAAGTAAATGCCTTACAAGTGTATGATAAAATATCTTTATGGATGAATTATGAACAAGTGAAATATGTTATGTTATTTAAGATCATGCTATGCTTTACTTTTCATGCTATCGAGTCCTAGCGATATTTAATACCCGATAATTTAGTTGTTTACCCAGAGCAAGTGTTAGTTACAGAATTGTATTAGTTATGTCATGATCAGTAGTACTCTCAGTCAGTTAAAGAACTCAGTAGAACTCAATTAGTTACAAAACTCAGGAAAACTCATTCAACTCAGCCTCAATCCTGTCCCATTCAGAATACTTAGTTTAATTTCTTTTATTTGGGAGTAGGATTCAGCACCGAGTGAACCCAAGGATGGGGGTTCACCTGCCAGTAGAGGGTATGACCCTTAGAAGCAATCCTGGAATTCCAGAACTACATAGACAGCATAGGTTGAGACATCAACCTGCCAGGTGAGGGTTGATAAGGTATTTAAGCATGCCAGATAAGGGTTCCACCATTCTTGTTAGAGTACCTACCAGATGAGGGTTACTCTCAGCTTATCTTTATCCATGGCATGGTACTAACACTCTTCCAATTTAGGTTATAGATAGGACCCTAACTCAGCTATCTTATCTTATTTGGGGCATTTTGGTTAGATAATTACCTCCCATAGTTTTAGTTTCAGTCTTTAAAGATAGAACTCAGTTTAGTTCTACAGAATCAGGACTATCAGATACAGTCAATCAGTATCAATAACTCAGTTATCAAAAATTTCATATTATCAGTTACTTTCTATTATAACTTAGTACTTATCTTCAGAAAACCTTAGTTAGAGTATATATATATGCACAGTATTACATGCTCAGTATTTACTGTAGTTTATATTTACCATATACTCTCATGTTCAGTTTCTCTATATTATTTAGTTAATTATTGTTCATGCATATGAACCCTTGCATTCAGCCTTACCTCATCTAGCATACCAGCATATTCCATGTACTGATGCTTACTCTTTCTTTGTGCTATGATGTCTTATATCATAGATCTGAATGCTCAGGTTCTTGACCGCATATAGAAAGATCCAGATTCAGCCAGTTGTAGATTTAGTAGTTAGTCCTCATCTATTGAAGATATTCTTTTATTTCATTATTATAATAGACTCGATATTTCAGTAGATGGAGTTAGTTGATACACTTTTAGGAAGTCTCAAGTTAGAGGCTTTTCAGACTAGTTTTCAGATAGTGTTCAGTTTTTCATATTTTTATTTTAGTTGATACACTTTATCAGTATTTATAGATTTTGAACCTTATGGTATTTAAGCCTATTTTTCTGTATTTACTACAGTATAATGTTTCAGTTCTCATAGCAGATATAAGTCATGGGTTAGCTTGTGGTCCTTCAAGGTCGTAAGCACCGTGTAGCGTCTAGGGTACAGACTTAGGGCATTACATGTCTACTTCAGTAGGTGAGTCTATTACTGCAAAAAAGAATCAATATGGGTATTGTGGTGGCCATCTTTTATATAAAAACATTATTGAATTTGATAGAACTTGATATGGTGGACTTTGATGTAATCTTGGGGATAGATTGGCTCCACTTATAATTCTTTGGATTGTAGGACCAGCACTTTTCATTTTCCTAATGAACCGATGAACTAATAGGATGGGAGTTCTTTAGTACCCAAAGGGAGGTTTATCTTATATCTTAGAGCTTAGAAATCAAGTTCCAAAGAGTGTCTGTACCATCTAGTTTGGGTTAAAGATTCTAAGTCTGAGAGTCTCTCTTTGCAATCCATCCCTGTTGTTAATGAATTTCCTATTGTTTTTTCCTGATGATCTTCTTGGAAGTCCTCCTGGCAGAGAAATAGATTTTGGCATTGATCTTTCATTGGATAACCATTCTATTTCTATTTCTCCTTATAGGATGGCTCCGATTGAACTAAAAGATCTTAAGGAGCAATTGAAATATTTTCTTGATAAAGGGTTCATTTACCCTAGTGTTTATCTATGGGGTGCTCTTGTGTTTTGCATGTGAAAGAAATATGGGTCTCTTTGGATGTGTATAGACTATCGTAAGTTGAATAAGGTGATCATGAAAAATAAGTACCCTCTTCCTAGGATTGATTACCTTTTAGTTTAAGGGTGCTATATGTTTCTCCAATATTAATCATCGTTTGGGCTATCACAAGTTGAAAATTAGGGAGGTTGATATTACCAACACTACTTTCCAAACTTGGGGCCATTATGAGTTTTTTCTTATGTCATTTGGGTTGACTAATGCTTTGGATGCTTTCATGGATCTTATGAATAGGTTTTTAAGTTGTTTCTAGATTTTTTTGTTATATTCTTATTTATTACATCATGGTGTACTCTAAAAGTGAGGAGAATAATGTCAATCACCTCCAAATTTTGTTAGACTCTGAAGGACTAGGAATCGTATGCAATATTTTCTAAGTATGAATTTTGGCTAAGTACTATAACTTTTCTGAGGCATGTTATTTCTGGTGAGGGGATCAAAATGGATCCACAGAATGTTGAGGCAGTGAAGGGGTGGATTAAACCAATGACTCCAACTAACATTATGATGCTTGTGAATGTTTCTCATCTATAGTTTCTCTACTAATGAGGTTAACTCAAAAAAAGTTTAAGTTTTTGTAGTCCGATGCTTGTGAATGTAGTTTTAAGAAGGTGAAGGATAGTTTGTCTTTTGTGCCAGTTTTAAACCTACTCGAGGGTGTTGATGGGTTTGTTATGTTTTATGATGCATCCCATGTAGAAAAGGGTTGTGTCTTGATATAGCATGGTAAGGTTGTGGCATATTCTTCTAGTCAGCCTAAGGTTTATGAACAAAATTATTCGACTAATGATCGAGAGTTAGCGGCTGTGGTCTTTGCTTTAATGATTTGGTGCCATTATCTGTCTAGGGGTGCATATGGATATTTATTCAGACCATAAGAGCTTGTAGTATACATTTACACAAATGGAATTAAATCTCAGCAGAGGCGGTAGATCAAGCTACTTAAGGATTAGAACATGAGTTTTCCTTACCATTTAGATAAGGATAATATGGTTATTGATTGTCTTACTAGGTTATCTATGGGGAACCTATCTCATGTTGTTAAGGATAAAAGAGGGTTGGTGAAGGATATTCATAGGTTGGCTAACTTGGGAGTTCATCTCTTGGACTTTGAGTATAGGGGAGTAATTGTTCAAAAAGTGTTTAAATTATCTTTTGGTGTTGTGGTCAAGGAGAAATAGGTTATAGATCCCATACTTATGCAGATTAAGGATGATGTGGGTTAGCAAAAGTTTATGGCTTTTGAGATTATAAGAAATAACATCTTCAGGTATCAAGGAATGTCGTGTGTTTATATTTTGATGGGCTACAAGAAAGAATTTTGACTAAGGCTCATGAGTCTAGATATACAGTTCATCCAGGTTTAACTAAAATATATCATGACTTGAAGGAAATCTACTGTTAGAATAATATAAAAAGTGATGTGGAAAATTTTGTTGCTAAGTGTATGTTTACCAACAAGTCAAGGTTGAATATTTGAGGCCTGGTGGAATATATCAAGAGATAGAGATACCTATGTAGAAGTGGGATATGATTAATATGGATTTCATTATGGGTCTTTCACTGCCTTGAAATCACCATAAATCTATTTGGGTCACTATGGATATAATAACTAAATTTGCTCATTTTTTTCTTGTAAGGACTAATTACTCAGGAGAGGATTAGGCTAAGTTATTCATTTAGGAGAGAGTAAAGTTGCTTGGGGCTCTAGTGTCCATCATTTTAGATCAAGGTACTCAATTTTCATCTCACTTCTGACATTTGTTTTAAAAATGCTTTGGTACTCAGGTAAACTTTAGCACCATTTTCACTATCAAATGGATCGACAATCTGAGCATAGTATTTAGAACTTAGAGGATATGATAAGGTCATGCGTTATTGATTTAAGGGTAATTTTGTGGCTAATTTTCCCCTTATTGAGTTAACGTACAATAAAACCTATCATTCTAGCATCCAAATAGCTCTTATTGAGGCTCTTTATGGTAGGATGTGTCCGTCTCCTATTGGAAGGTTTACTAGGTTTTTTGGTCCTGACTTGGCTCACCAAGCCATGGAGATAGTAAAAGTAACTAGAAAAAGACATTAGACTCTTAGAGTGGTCAAAAGTCTTATGTAGATGTGAAGTGAAAAGAGATGGAGTTTAAAGTAAGTTACGAGAAAAAATGGGAATTCATTCCTCGTTACATTAGTCCATATCAAATTTTAAGGATAATTGGGAATGTCACTTAGTAGTTAGATTTGCCAATAAATTTTGCTTCTATTCATCCTATTTTCCATGTGTCTATGCTGAAAAATTATGTGGGTGATCCTTCTTTGGTAGTGTCTCTTAAGGATGTTGGTGTTGAGGATTCATTGTCTTATGAGAAAGTCCTGATAGAGATATTGGATAGACAAGTTTGTATATTGAGGACAAAGGATTAACTTCAGTGAAGGTTCTTTGGAGGAATCAAAAGGTGGAAGAAGCTACATGAGAAGTTGAAGAAAATATGAGAGCCAAGTACCCATTCTTGTTCCCCATGTTGGATGAAAGTTCTTAAGGTATGAATTCATTTCCCCCTTACTGTATTTTAATGTTTATCCTTGGATTTTACAATGCTCTTTTTACTATCATGCTAAAAATATCCTAACTTCTCAGAGAGGGGGCGGGGGAATAATGTGAGACCCCTTCAAATTTCAATTATTTTATTTTTGACCCTCTAATGTAAGTAATGTTTATTTTTTGACTTAAAACATGATTAGGGATGTTAAAAGGGTGTTTTGGGAAAGTTTTAGAATTTTTGGAAAGGGTTCATGGTCATTTTGGGAACCAAGGCAGTAAGTCTCCACGATAAGGGTGTGCCGTGGGTAATAGCCTCCACCATAATAGCATGACACAGAGGCCATGCTGCTATGTGAAATTTATCCAATTTTTGTTTTTTTCCTTTGGGGTGATGGCTTTTGGTCTTTTTACCCCTTGCATGACTTTTAAACATAAAATAACCCCTTTCCCTTCAGTTTTAAAAGATTAAAACCATTATTTTTCCTCTTTAACTCAAAACCAATGAAAGCTCAAGGTTTTTATAAGGAATCCAACATTCAAGTCCAAACTTTGATTTCTCTGTGATGTTTTTTGTATTTCAGCCATGTGGCTCATCTATAACTTGTATTTTTACTTAATGGAATCTATTTAATCAATATTAATGTATTTTAGTTGATGCATTTTAATTTGGGTTTGGCGGTTTTGATTACTATAACTTGAATTGCTTTTCCCATTGTTTAAATGGATTATTCATGCTTTAATTTATGGTTTTGGGGGATGAATTGGTGCATTGTTGTAATAGTTAGAATGGGGGACATGGGTTTCCCCAAATTGATGAAATATTTACTTGATAATGGCATTAACCTGAACCAACTTTGTAAACTTCATTTTGAATATGCATAATTGCATGATTTAACTTTTATTTTGAACCCATTGCATTATAGTGAACGAAAAAAAGGATAAAAAAAGGATTTTGATGGCCTTGGTGGCCATGGTTTGGATTTTAAATGGAACTTGGGAGACAGTTTGGTTATATGGACTGATTTGGCATAACTAAATTAGCTTGTAATCTTATTGGTATGATGACACTATCACAACCCGACCAGGGCCTGGCCGTGATGGGTATCTCAAGTCCCGCATGGAGCGGAGATCACCCCTTTCAGCTAATAAAACAAAACACAACACACCGCAATGTCGGATGAATTTCAAACATATACAAGATAGCATGCAACAAACTTAAAGATATTCAAATAAATTCTATAACTACCAAGTGACGACAGTCCAAATAACCGACCATCACCGCCAAATAACCAGAGTAGTCCAAACAAAGCCTTCTAAATAGAGTACTATAATTGAATATCACTAAACTGTTGGAACATGCCCCTGACAATAGCCAACACAAATAAAAATTGTCTGAGACATAAGAAAACAAAATATAAAATGTAGACTTTCGATGTATGAAAGCTTGCCACTTTAATGTAAACTAGCGAGTTGATCCTTAATCTTAATTACTGAGTAGGAGAAGTAGAAGTATGCCAAGTTCCTATAGTGTGTGGGGATACAATGTCCGAAAATAGTTAGTGGGGTGAATTTTAGCATATAACTAAGGAATAAGGATAACATAATGATATGATCAGCCATTTAAAATCATTCATTATTGATGAACATAATCAAATGCATATACGTATAGACTTCACATGTCGAGATAGGGAACATGGTTTAACATGCACTTAAACCTTTAGCCTGGACTATGTAGCTCAACTATCATAACATATACCCATGGGCTATATGGTCCCCAATTCTCACCCTCTATATAAGCCCCAGTGCGTGTATCCATATAAACTAGAGAATAATCGCATATATATGCACATGGCGGACTCAAACCTCCAAACATATACTAGGGTGACTTAATCACTTGATATATAATGATTTATAGGGGAGTCAAACATCCTTAATCATGAAATAATAATAAGGGGGACTCAAAATTCCCTAGTCACTTTGACCCACGCGTCTGCAAATGTAGTTTCCAATATCGATCACTTAGACCTCCACTTTTATGACTCAGCTACACAAGCCTTATTAAATCCCAATTAAGATAAGTATCATATATTCCTATTCACTGAGCTATATTCCACATTAAGGTATACATTATTGATATCGTCACACCAACTACACTTGCAAGGTAATAACAACATGCCAGAATAATTTACATTAACTTAGGGGAAAAAACTCCCTTTGTTCATTAATGCAGGGTGGGGGAACACTGTCTCCCTTTGTTCATTTAATCAGGCCATTGCATTTCAAATATTAAACATCCTAGATTTTGACCCTTAGAAAATTTCCTTAAAATTAGTTCTCCGAACCCAATATGATTCATGGGTACGAGCTGTATGCTGGGGTAAGAATGGTATGGCCCTATCGTATATTGACCAGTGTTAGTTGCTAAGGTAGTTTTGGTCAGTGAAATGGGTATGACTTGGAGGTATGATTCATAAAGGTTTGGTGAGAGTCATAGAAGAGACTCGTATGGTAGGAAATATTTAATCCTCTAGGTATTTTATTCAACCTGGGATATGGGTAATAGGTATGGATCATATGTTGTGGTTATGACTTGATTGGATGAGTCATATGATTTATAGTGTTTGATCCAAGGTGTGAGTCATGGATACAATTGGTGGATACCGATAGTATAGGAGGTATAACTTGTATGGGTCACTCGTATCCTTATGATGAGTTTTTAAGGGATTTAATTGGGGGTATTTCATATATTTCCCTACTTACCCTAATTAGGAACCTCGATATCTAATACACTTATTGACCCTATATTCTATTCATTAATACTTAAAGACTAGTCCAAAACACTCTATAACTCTCTCAAGATCTTTTGGAGAAAAAAGGATAGGGTTTCTTCTTACGGATTGTTTTGTGGATTTTCTTGGTGATTTTATTCCATTAATTCTCCAGTATAACGCATGATTCTCTTCCCTCATTGTAATTTAAACTAAAGGCATGGTTTATATGATTTATTTCATGATTTTACTATTTCATAATTAAAGTTTCCAACTGTTATTTGGACTTTTTGATATTGAATGGTTTGTTATGGTTTTAATAATGCTTTTATATGCATTAATGGTAGATTTGGAAAATTGGATTTCTGGTAACGGCTTGTTATTCTTTTGAATTAGTTTTGGTTATATTAGGCCCCTAAGGTGTTTGATAAAATTCTTATAAATATATGTTTATTTCATTGACTTCTTTTAATAGAAATCTTAAATGTTTTAAACTGGACAAAGGATTTATGCATGGTTTAAATGGTTTTAAAAGGCTAAAGGCTAAATGGTTATGCATGTGAAGAATATGGAAGGGCATCTAAGGTCCCTTTAACCTAAATGGTTTGGCTATGGATATTACATATAAGTAAGGGGTGGTATGGTGGAACCACCAATATTGGCCTTGGTTAATGATTCGTAAATAGATTGTTTGGACATGGTTTTAATTGGGAATTAATGTCGGAGTATGTAGCTAAGCCGTGGAAGGTAGCAGTCCCAGGGGGACTAAAATCAGAAACTCATATTTATTGATATAAGGGGTCTTCATGACTATATGCGTGTGTCATATTTTATATTGGTAGATGTACTAGTCATCCTATAGGATATTGCCTGGTCGTGCAACTACACGCACTGGGCCATTTTAGCAGGGGGAATGAACCCATATGGCCGATGGATAGTTAGGACGGCAAAGCTACATAGCCCAGGTAAAGGTTTTAAGTGAATGCTATACCCGATCCCCTTTTTTGACACTTATATATGTATGGTTGTATGCATTATGGATGGTTTTACTTGGTTTTATGACTAGCATTATTTATCCTTATCCCGAGATTCATGCTAGCGGTCACTCACTAACCGCATTTACTGGTGGTTGTATACCCTTGTTATGTAGGAATAGGACATCTTATTCTTCTTATTTACCACACAGATTGGGTATCATCATTTGGACTGAAGTGGTAAGCTTTCGTTCTTTTGGAAGGCTTCATTTCGTGTTATGGATTTATTTAGACATTTTTTTTTTATTTTGGATATTGGTTTTGGCCATATGTTCCAACTAAATTTTTTTACTTTATTGGATAGAGGCTTTGTGGTACTTCTTGGGGTTGGTATGGGAGGGATTGGTATTGGTAGTCATAGCATTGGAATAAGCTGGTAGGCTGACATTATTGGATGATATTATTGGTTGTTCTATCCTATTAAATTTTGGAATTAATTTTCATATTATGTTTTGGTATTCCCTTTGGTTTATGGTCTATGGTTTTGTTAGTATAGTTGGGTGGTTGGTGCTGTGCGGTTGGACTCGGTTGGGTCGGTCACGATTGTGACCCTATCCCAGAGTCTTAATAAGAACAATAATGTTATCTAGTTATATTTTCAAAAATTATCCCATCTAAGGCTGGCATAGGTGGTTGGGTTGGGTAACAGGGGGTGGTCCTAGTCTTGGTTAGACTTTGGATGCCCATTACGATAAGGCCTGGGGTTGGGTCAGATCAAGTTGGTATCAGAGCCTAGGTTCATGGTCAACTGGGAAATCCACAAACCCGTGTTTAATAGAGACTCTTTTAGGGATGTGAATCATGCTACAATTATAAGAGAGAGGCTGGAATACATTTAGAAATGTTTCACTTTCTTGGTATTCTATCTTCAAGCTTGAGTTCTAAATCCTGGAATCTCCTCTAAGAATTGTTTGTATGTCTTTCTAACCATGCCTTCTAGATCTAGAACACAAGAAAATTCTTTCATCCTATCCAGGGATAATGATGAAGGGTTACATCCTACATCTGGAGTACATGTTCGATCTCATGGTCTTTTTTCCCAATGGTGTTAGAGTTCCTCCTATTCTAACTAGTTTTCCTCAGGGCAATATAATGAATGAAGAATTTCATCAGTCTATCTATGTCATTGGATAATTATTTACTATTCAGGCTGAGTGGGGTGCGACTGGTGCTTTGTCTGTTGAGGCCACAAGGGTTGGTCAATTTATGAAGATAGGTCCGCCAACTTTTACTAGGGTAAAGGTAGAGAAGGATCTATAGGGCTTTTTAGATGAGATGGAAAAGATCTTTTGGGTAATGAAGGCTACTAATATAGAGAGGGTTAAATTTGTAGCTTATCACGTCAAGGATGTTGCTTATCAGTGGTATAAGGAATGGGATAGGGTTAGAGGTGATATAGAAGAGGAAAGGTTATGGGAGGCCTTTTCTAATGCCTTCCTAGATTGGTTCTTTCCTCAAGAGTTGAGGAAAGTAAAGATGGAGGAGTTTGTAAACCTCAGGTTAGAGAGGATATCTATAAAGGAATATACTTTAAAGTTCCATCAGCTATTAAGGTATGCACATGATTTGATAGCTGATATGAGGTTGAGAATGAGAAAGTTTGCTTTTGGGTTGAATAGCAATTTGATTTTGGAGAGAAAGAGGTCCTTGTGGATTAAAGATATAGATATCTCGAGGTTGACCATTCATATACAGTATGTTGAGGATGAGAAGAGAAAGAAAATCGAGTTTAGGGATAGGCAAGGAAAGTGGAGCAAGTTTTCTGATCAGAGAGGTGCTCAATCTCAAGGTGGTAGGGATGGTTCCAAGTGGCAGAAAAAAAGTGGGGAAGTTTGGGCTACTCTAATGTTAGTGCTCCTTATCAGTTGATAGACAGGCATCATCTAGGTGGTGATAATTCTCAGGCACAGGTTGTCATTCTCAAGTGAAAAAAGGTCAGTTAGTTTCTTCATGTCCTCCTTATTTATTTTGTGGTCGTCCTCATTAGGGTTATTGTGAGGAAGGAAGGGACAAGTTCTTCTAGTATAGCTTGGTAGTATGTAAGTTTAGGGATTGTTCAGTTAATAAGGTTGTCACGGAGACAAATAAAATTCCTATCTCTTCATCTTCTACTCCTACACCTGGTGAGGTAGCACCTGCATCTATTACTACTCTGGTTCTAGTATTTGTCAGAATGGGTTATATGCTTTGGTATCCTGGTAGGAGTTGTAGGCATCACCTGATGTCATTACTGGTACTTTATAGCTTTTCTCTCATGTTGTATATTATTTACTTTATCTGGGGTCTACTCTTTCTTTTGTTACTTCATATATGGTTGTGTCTTTTTATTTTGATCCGATAGTTATCTTAGATCCTTTTTCTATTTCTACCCTGGTAGGTGACCCAATTATTGGTAAGAGAGTCTATGGGGGGTATGGTAGTTGTTGGTGGCAAGTTCATCTTGGTGGAACTATTTATGTTGGATATGGTAGATTTTGATGTAATTCTAGGTATGGATGGGTTGTATTCTTTTAATGCATCAGTGGATTGTCAGACCTGTATGGTTGTCTTTAAGTTTCTCGATGAATAGGTTATAGAATAGGAAGGTAGTTCCTTGGCTATTATGGGGAGGTTTACTTCTTATCATAGAGCTCGGAGGTTAATCTCTAAGGGTTGTCTTTATATCTTGGTCTTGGTTAAAGATTCTAACTCGAAAGGTCTTTCTTTGCATTCGGTCCCTGTGGTTAATGAGTTTTGAGAGGTCTTTCCAGATGATTTTCCTGGTGTTCATTCGGATAGGGAAATAGATTTTAGTATTGATTTGCTTCCAAACACTCATTTAATTTCTATTCCTCCATATATAATGGCTCCATATGAGTTGAAAGAACTCAAGGAGTAACTTAAGATCTTCTGATAAAGGTTTTATTAGTTCTAGTGTTTCTCCCTGGGGTGCACCGGTGTTGTTTGTGTGCAAAAAGGATGGTTCCCTTCGAATATGCATTGACTACAGGTAGTTGAACAAGGTGACAATCAAGAACAAATATCCTCTTCCCAGGATAGATGATTTTGTTTGACTAGTTATAGGGTGCCAAGTTCTTCTCTAAGATAGACCTTTGGTCTGGGTACAATTAGCTTAAGATTAGGGAGGTGGTAATCCCTAAGATGGCTTTTTATACTCGATATGAGAATTTTGAGTTCTTGGTGATGTTGTTTGGGTTGACTAATGCTTCAGCAAGATTTATGGATTTGATGAACAAGGTGTTCGGGCAATATTTGGATCTCTTCATCACTATGTTTATTAATGGTATTCTAGTTTATTTAAAGAGTGAGGTGTATTATGTTAATTACCTTTGTATGGTATTACAGACCTTAAAGGAACATAGAAGGTTGCTATGTGAAGAGGTGGCCTTATCCCACGAATCCATCCAATATTTGAAGCTTCTTGGGTTTAGCTGTGTATTATAGGTAGTTTATGGAAAGCTTTTCTTTGATAGCTGCTCCTTAGACTGAGTTTACTCAAAAGAAGGTTAAGTTTTCTTGGTCTAATGTTTATAAAAGGAATTTTGATAAGTTGAAGAATAAATTGACTTTAGCTCCAATCCCAACCTTAATGGAAGGCGATGAGGGTTTTGTGGTTTATTATGGTCAACTCGAGTAGGGCTTGGTTGTGTTTTGATGTAGAGTAGAAAGGTAATTGACTATTGTTCTAGGTAGTTGAAGGTACATGAGAGGAATTATCCTATTCATCATTTGGTGTTGTTTTCAGTTGTGTTTTCCTTGAAAATATGGTCGCATTATGTGTATGGTGTTCACATAGATATCTTTTCTGATCACAAGAGTCTTCAATATGTATTTACCCAGAAAGATCTTAATCTCAGGCAAAGAAGGTGACTTAAGCTTCTCAAGGATTATGATACGAGTCTTCACTACCACCCAAGTAAGGCTAATATAGTTGTTGATGCTCTTACCAAGTTATCTATGCGGAGTTTTGCTCATGTGGATAAAGGCAAGCGGGAATTGATGAAGGATATTCACTGCTTGGATAATCTTAGAATTTGTCTCTTGGACTCTAGGGATAGTGGTGTGATAGTGCGAGAATTGGTTCGGTCATCTCTTAGTGCAGAGACTAAAGAGAACTAAGTGTTCAATCCTATCTTGAAGAAAATCAAGAGTGACGTTGGTAAGCAAAAGGTAGTGGTGTTTGAGATCAGTGGTGATGGTACTTTATGATACCAAAGGAGGTTTTGTATTCCTGATGTCAACGAGCTATGGCTAAGGGTTTTCCCTGAGGTGCATGAGTCACGCTATGTTGTTCATCCCGACTTGACTAAGATTATATTATCTCAAAGAGATCTACTGGTGGAATGGCATGAAGAGGGGTGTGACTGATTTTGTGGCCAAGTGTATGGTGTGTCAATAGGTTAAGGTTGAGCACATGAGTGTGGGAGGGTTGTATAAAGAAGTTGATTTTCTCGAATAGAAGTGGGAAGTGATCAATATGGAATTTATTTCTAAAATTCCTCGATCTTGGAATCAATATGATTCGATTTGGTCCACCGTGGATAGGATGACCAAGTCTGTGCATTTCTTACCAGTGTGGACTACCTTTTCAGTGAAGGATTATACGCGATTGTATTTTTAGGATCTTGTGAAGATATATGGGGTACTTATTTTGATTTTCTTTGATCGTGGTATGCAACTTACGTCTCATTCTAGCGGTCATTTCAAAAAGGATTGGGGACAAAGGTTAGTCTGAGTATTGTTTTTCATCCACAGCAAGATGGGCAAGACGAGAGAACTATTCAGACATTGGAAGATACACTTTGGGCATGTGTGATTGACTATGGTGGCTATTGGGTTGAGCATCTACCTTTGGTGGAGTTTGCTTACAACAATAGCTATCATTTATGTATTAATATGGCTCATTTCAAGGCATTGTATGGTAGGAGATATAGATCTCCTATTGGGTGATTTGATCTTGGAAAAGAGGAAATGTTTGGTCCAGATTTAGATTATCAGGCAACGGAAAAGGTCAAGGTGATTTGGGATAGGCTTAAACTAGCCCATGAATGTAGATACTTGGAGTTTAAGGTTGGCAATAGGGTGTTCCTAAAGGTGTCTACCATGAAGGGAGTGGTGTGGTTTGGAAAAAAATAGGAAACTCGGTACTTGGTTTATTGGTCCTTATGTGATTTTGTGGAGAGTTGGCAATGTTGCTTATGAGTTGGAGTTGCCATCTAGTTTAGGTTTGGTTCATCCGGTCTTTCATACTTCTATATTAAGGAAGTGTCTTGGTGATCGTTCTTTAATTGTTCATTTGGAAGGATTGGGTATTTTGGATTCTCTGTCTTATGAAGAGGTCCCGGTTGAGATATTAGATAGGCAAGTTCGTCGGTTGCAGACCAAGGATATGGCTTCGATTAAGGTTCTATGGCGTAACCATTAGGTGAAGAAGCTACTTGGGAAGCAAAAGAGGACATGAAGTCAAAGTATCCACATTTGTTTTCTTCTTTTAGGATTCGTGCGGAAGGTATGTGTCTGGAACACATCTTTATTTTTTGAGTTTGTTAAAGGAAATATTAACATCTTTGCCTCTTTATTTTCAAACTTTGTTAAAGGGATGTTTGATAATGCAAATGAATCTTTGTGTGGTTACCCCTACCTTGTCTTTTATTTGAGGACGAATATTCCTAGTGGGGGAGACTATAACATCCTAGGTTTCGACCTTTAGAAAATTTCCTAGAAATCTATTCTCCAGATCCAATATGACTCTTGGGAATGAGTTTTATGCTGAGTTCCTATTGTATGCTGAATAGTATTAGTTGGTGGAATAGTTTTGGTCACTGGAATGGGTACGACTTGGAGGTAAGAGTCATAAGGGTTTGGTATGAGCGTAGCAGGGACTCGTATAGTAGGCAGTGTTTGATCCATTATCTCCCTGGCATATGGGTTATAGGTATAGATTGTATGCTATGGTTACGACTTGGTTGGATGAGTAATATACTGGACAGTGTTTGATCCAAGGGTTAAGTATTGGATACGAGTGGTGGATACCGATCGTATAGGAGGGTACGACTCATATAGTTCAGCCGTATACCTGTGATTGGTTTGTAAGGGATTTAAGTGGAGGCATTTTGGACATTTCCCTACTTACCCTAATTTGGACCCACGACTTCTAATACACTTAGGAGGTTATTTACCCCAATATTCTATTCATTTAAACTTAGAAACTATTCCAAAACACTCCATAACTCTCTCAAGAGCTTTTGGGGAAAGAAGGCTAGGGTTTCATCTTACGAATTGCTTTGAGGCTTATCTTGGTGATTTCTTTCCATCAATTCTTCAGTATAAGGCATGATTCTCCTCCCTCATGGTAATTTCAACTAAAGGCATTGTTTATATGATTGATTTCATGGATTTACTATTTCATGATTATGGTTTCCAACAATTATTTAGGGCTTTTGATATTAAATGCTTGGTTATGGTTTCCTGTGGTTTTAATTGTGCCTTTATATGCATTAATGGTGGATTTGAACAATTGGATTTCAATGTAATGGCTTAATTGTCTTTGGAATTAGTTTTGGTTATATTATGCCCCCAAGGTGTTTGATAAAATATTTTTAAAGATATGTTCATTGCTTTGACTCCTTTTAATGGAACTTTTTCATGTTTTAAACTTGACAAAGGATTTAAGCATAGTTTAAATCATTTGAATAGGTGAAAGGCTAAATAGTTATATTTATAGAGAACATAGAAGTGTCCCAAGTGGATTTAATGTGGAATATGGAAGGTCACCTAATGTCCCCTTAACCTAGATGGTTTGCCTATGGATATTACTTGCAAGTAAGGGGTGGAATGATGGTACCGCCAATATTGGCCTTAGTTAATAAATTGTAAATGGATTGTTTGGACATGGTTTTTATTGGGAATTAATGGCGGGGTATGTAGCTAAGTCATGGAAGGTAGCGGTCCCTGGGGGACAAAAATTGGAAACTCATATTTGCCGATATGAGGGGTCTTGATGACCATGTGCGTGTGTCAAATTTTATATTTGGGGATGAACTTGTAATCCCATGGGATATTCCTTGGTCGTGCGGCTACACAAACTAGACCCTTTCGACAGAGGAAGCTGAACCCATATAACCCGTGGGTGGTTAGGACGGCAAAGCTACACAACCCATGTAAATGTTTTAAGTGCATGCTAAAACTGGTCCCCTTTCTCGGCCCTTATATATGTATAATTGTATGAATTACGGAAAGTTTTACTTGGTTTTATGACTGGTATGATTTATTCTTATCTGACATTCATGCTAGCGGTCACTCACTAACCCCGTGTACTTTCAGTTGTATACCCACGCTATGCAGGAACCGATCATCCAACTCCTCCTGTTTAGCACGCGAATTCAGTATCAACATTTGGACTTAAGTGGTGAGCTTCCATCCTTTTGGAAGGCATCATTTTATGTTATGGATTTCTTTAGGCATTTTTCTTTTATTTTGGATTTTGGTTTTGGCCATGGTTGGGGGCATGTCCTATTCGAATTTATTTACTCTTTTAGATAGAGGCTTTGTGGTACTTCTGTGGGTTGGTATGGGCGGAATCGGTATTGATGTTGGCCTTGTCATTAGAATATACTGGTGGACTGACATCATTGGATAATATAGTTAGTTCTTCCATCCTATTACATTTAGGGATTGATTTTCATATTATGTTTTGGTATTCCCTTTGGTTTATGGTCTATAGTTTGGTTTGGTATGGTTGAGTGGTTGGTGTCGTGCGGTTGGACTCAGTTTGGTCAGTCACGATTGTGACCCTATCTCTGAGTCTTAATATGAACAATAAAACTATCTTGTTATATGTTGAAATTCATCCCATCAAAGGCTGGACATAGGTGGTTGGGTTGGGTAACAGGGTGTGGTCCCCAATCCTGGTTGGACTTGTGATGCCCATTACGATAAGGAGCGGGGTCGAGTCGTGCCAAAATACCTTTTTATATCATGCAATAGTTTAAGACTAGTTCAATTTTACAAATTTCCATATTTCTCATAATTAAAAACAAATTTCACATCATGAGGTTAGGGTTATAACCACATCAAAAGTCGCAAGTTTGGGAAAATCACAATAACCTAGTTCATTCACCATAACCATGCACCTACAAATTCAAAACCATAATTAAAGAATTAAAATCAAATATAATCCATGAGAAACATTGTTCAATTCATAAATATTAAAAACCTCAACCCTTGTTTCAAAGCCATCATAAACATGTCATGAACAATACTTTAACAAATGCTTTTAACAAATTGACAATGAGGGAAGAGCAACATGTCATAAAAAACATGAAATTTGGAGAGAAATCGACCCTTGATCCCTTAGATGACCAACTTTATGAAACCCTAGCTTGACTTGCTTGAGTGAATTTGGAGAGCCTTTTGGAGTATTTGAGAAGTTACTTGGATTAGTTTTTGAGTGCTAATGACACCCTAAAGAGATTTTAAGACATGGGTTTCAATTTGATTTAGAGGTAAATGTCCAGGATGCCTTTGAATTAAAAGTTGAAAAAGTGCCGCCTTTGACTACAGGTCAACACTTGACTCGTAGCCACTCCTTACGACTCATCGCAACGAGTAATAAACAAGGAGGCACCACCAAGGCACCATACACTATTGACCTTATGACTCGGCCACAGGAATCGTAGTTGTAGTCAACATAGCCCAAACTGGGATACACACTGGACACCCTACAATTACACCTAATGACTCGTAATATATCCTTACGACTCTTAGTGAGCCAATCATACTCAGAGCAAAATCTAGCCACAAACTTACTGGTTTGGTTACAAATTTACCCAATGACTCGTCAGGACACCTATAATACCCCGAAAAAATTTTTGTTAAAATTTTGTGCATAAATGTGTCGGGTCCTATTTTCGAGAATGATTGATAATTTTTCTGTATGTCATTTCTTGGATTTCGACCCACCATTTTGTAGAGCATCGAATAAGCTTTCCAACAAAATTTGGATCACCCAAAACGGAAACTCGAGCGATGAGTTACGACCATTCCGATCAAACTACGACCATTCTGATCAAACTGTGAATAGTAAAATATGCAGGAAAAAAAAATACTCTAGCCAGGCAATTTTTTTTTGTCAACTTCAAACGATCACAACTCCTTGTACATAATGAAATGTGTGAGATGCTATATATTAACGGAAAGCCCTGAGAGTCTTCTTTCCAATAAAATTGGTTTCATCCAATTTGAACATCGGAGTAAAAAGTTATGGCCAATTTACTTTAGCCTATCGGATAGATCACTGAAGGGCAGATTTGACATTAATTGATTTTTAAAGGTATTTTGGTCATTTCCCATTATGGTAACCCTCTATATATACCCACTTTGAGCTGAGAATTTTCATTCATTTTCTCTCATTTCTCTTATATCTCTCTCTCAAAATATATGCATATATATATATAGAAGAAGAGGAGTTAGGGTTAGGGTTCCAATTGGGGGAAAATCGATTCAAGGCTTCGCTTCGTGAATTGCTTCAGTTAATCTCTTCGGCTACGAAATCTAAGATTTGCAAGTGTTATCTATGGGCTCCTTTCGTCCATAGAGCCCACAAATCCTTTTTCAAAGGCTCAAGATACATGTGTACATCTATATATATATGATTATACTTTCTAAATTTTCATTGTGTATGTGTGTAGTATTCACATGATGGTTGAGATATATGTATGGGATGATTATGTGTATTGGTTGAAGTATATGTGTGTAGTATTTGTGTGATGGTTGGTGATTATATTGTTGAAGTTGATGATATCCAAGAAGGGATCTTTGTATGTTCGTGGAAACTATGCTAGTGTGTGATGTATAAATATATGAAATGGATGATTGAATACTTGTAATCTTAATGAATCCACCTATGCCTAAGAAGTGTATGTAAGGTGTTTGTGAAAATACCTAAGAGACTAGAGATTTTGTTTTTATAACATAATAGGTCCAAAATTAATTGATTATGAATATATGATGATTTAAATTGTTAAGCCTTGATTTATACTATTTTTCCATTATTTCCTTGTTATGACTTGATAATTGTTATTGGGAATTATATATCCCTACTATTGATTGATATGTCAAATATTTTCTAAATGTGAGTTGGATTGTGAATTGAGAAATGTGGATGTTGAAGTTGAAGGATGATGGTGTTGTGGTGCATGAAATTGAGCATTAAAACTCTGCCCTAAATGGTTCATGTAAGATGATTGCTAAAATGCTTATGTGAAGAAGAATTTAAGTATTTGACATGATTGTTATCCAAATTATGATTTCATGCCATATCCATATGCTTAACTTATGTCTACTATATGTTTGAAAAATTATTTAAGAGAATAGGAAACTATGCATTGTGGTTCATTAGGTCTTAAAAGATAAATTCATGCTTTGTTCCTATGGATAGTTGATTTCCTTGAATTAGTGCTGCGTTGTGGGTGTATGATGGAATGCCATGATGAATTGTTTAGGTAACTATGATGTTTGTGCAGAGTATTTTCTGTGGACCCAAAGCATGCTCCCCACGTGTTCGATTGGATGCTTATATGGAGAAATGAGGCCATTTGATTTGCTAAGTGTGAAGTCCTCAATTATGTGTTGTGTATGATGGACTATGGGCATGTTATGTATGAGTTATCTATCTTGTGTTACTTAATGCTATTGTGTGCTGGGGGTATGTATGCCCGAAATAGTCTGCTGGTCTAGAGCCGAGTCAGTTTCACGGTTATCTCAATCGAGCGATGAACAATGAACTCCCGGTTAGTTTCAAAACTTGGGGAAAACTCAGTAATCTCGGAAATCATTCTTTATAGAATAATCGGGCCATGAATCTCTGAAACCTTACATATCAATTCACTCTGTTACAGACCTCCGTACATTTTGTGAGATAGTAAGCTTATCTTAAAAGTAAGTAGCAATTAGAAATACTCCGTCAGAAAACGGAATCAAGTGAACTCTGTCATATTTATAAAGTATCATAATGTGAGAACAGATTTAGTTCAGTTGAGTACAGTTAAGAACCGATTAAATCTCTTTCAGTTGGGAGTAGGATTCAGCACCGAGCGAGCTAAGGATGGGAACATTCTTATGAGTAGAGGGATTGATTCCTGGTAGCAATCCTTATGCTCCAGAACTACGTCTCCAGCGTAGGTTGAGACATCTATCCTGCAAGTATAGGGTTAGATGTGGTGGTTGTCCTGTGAGTAGAGGGTCCCACCGTTCTCATTTGAGATCCTAATAGTAGAGGGTCCTATGCAGTTGTCTTTACTAGTGGCGTGGTATTGACACCCTTCCATCTGGGGTATAGATTGGATCCCACTTGTAGTAAGAGGATATGTCGGTTAAATGATCATTCCCACACTTTCAGTAACAGACTCAGAAAAGAACTCAGTTAATGTGCAAAAGTTGAGGCTGTCAGATACAGGCCTCCCAGTATTGCTATCATTATCATTGAGTAGAGAGACTGCCTGCGAGATGAGGGTTGCTCTCGAACTTATTTACCCATTATCATTATCGTTGAGTATAGAAACTTCTTGCTAAATGAGGGTTAATCTCAGATTCAGTTGTTCAGTGTTTTAGAGACTTCCTGCTAGATGAGGGTTGATCTTAGATTCAGTTGTTAAGTGTTCCAGAGTTGGTGAATTTGAATATCAAATATCAGTAATATCAGTTATCCGATTTCTCAATATGGATAAGTACAGATGTCAGCTCTAGTAGCTTCAGATTCTCAGTATCTTATTGTCAGTATTATTATTTTTGTATGTCAGCATTCAAAATGTAACGTTCGGTGTCATGATGATTTCAGTTGTACTTTTGCATCCATGTGTGTATTGTTCATCAGATATGTTTCAAAATTGGTAACTACAGAGTTTCTATATATGTTTATTCCAGCGAATACATATTATTGAGATTGTTATGTTTATGCATAAGCCTTATATTTTACCTTACCCTATCCTTGCATATTCGGTACATTCTTTGTACTAACGCATTCGCGCTATGGTGCTTTCCCCACCATAGGTTCAGAAGAGCGAGATTCAGAGTATATTTAGCTGTCAGATCTTGTACCAGTGGGTGCAGCAGTGAGTCCTCATCATCTGAGGATATTCTATTTTAGTGTTTTGATGATTTTAGTAGATGGAGTTAGTTGGGGAATTGTCCATTCAACTCCACAGTTTAGACAATGTAGAGGCTTTTCAGACAGATGTATTGATATTTAGTTTTTAGTACTGTATATTTAGATGTTTGAACCTTATGGCCAGATTTAGCCAGTTTCTGCATTTATCATATTATATTATGCAGTGAATAGATACGGATATCAGTGAAGGGTTAGCTTATGGTCCCTCGAGGTCACGAGCACCATGTGACATTCCGATTTATGGGAATTAAGGCATTACAAATATCTATCCTTTGATGTTCTTCCTAGGGTATGACAGGAATTGTACTTGTCATAGTGTGATAATAAGAGATGAGCAAGGGAGTTGTATGTTGGACAGAATATGGTGTTTAACTTTTTATCAAGTAATGAATTGAGGGCAGCACTTATATGATGTAGATATGAGTTAAGAGGTCCAACCGTACCCTCCAAAGTTCTTTTCACAGCTTTTAAGCTAAGGATATTTTGATTATTTCGCATCCCAAGCCCTTAAGACCCTATGTCTTATAACACTATTTGGTCTCTCATTCTACCCTTTAGAATATCAAAATACTCTCTAAAAACATCTCAAGAATATTAGGCTACATTTTATTCAAGGAGGTTATTTAGAGGCTTAAGGATCAATATCTCTCCGTGAATCTTCATGACTAAGGCATGGTACTCCTCCAAAATTGTTAGTTCAACTAAAAAGAATGTTTTAATGGATGGTTTAAATGTATTGTTGAGGTAATGTTTGGGTTTGAAAATATATGTTGGGGGTTTTGGTTGTTTATGGTTGGATAATGATTTCCAATGTTTTTCTTACGGTTTTTCATGTTATAATTATGGTCTGAACATGTGGTTGCATGGGAATGGTCAGTTGATACTTCTTTTTGTTTTGGAAATTATATGCCCTCAATATGTTTGTTAAAATGCCAAAGACAATGATTTGTCACATAGTTTGACTATTCTTGAAATCTTTGCATTGCATAATATGGTAATGGAACTTAAATTGGTTTTTATGGTTCTAAATGGATTCGAAATGCCTTGGTGACCATGGTTTTAGTTTAAGTGGAATCCATGTAGGTTACATTAGAATACCCTATGACTTGGCTAAATGATATTGCTTACAAGCTAAAGTCGGCATGACGCTACCACTTTATAATGCCTTGATAATTGACTCCTACAATTGGTAGTTTGGTTATGTGCTAAATTGTTTTTATTCGGCAATAATGACAATTTGTGATAGCTTACCGTGAAGGTGTGAGTTTGATGGATGGACACTGGCACTCTTATTTGCCAATATGAGGGTTGGTCATGGTAACCATATGCTTGTGGGGTACAGGGAATCCCCAAGTTATATTTGTATGTATATATCTTGAAGGGTGAAGGCTACATGGAAATCCACGAACCCTATGACATTTTTTATTCTACAAATACACGCACTAGGTCCCATTTAGGGGGTAACATTGGACCCATATTGCCAAATGCATGCTAAACCCGGTTACCTTTCCTAATAATTTATATGCCTTTATGTATGTAATTGCATATGGTTATCTGCTTTTGTTATGAATAATGGTATTATTTTATCCTTATTCCTGATTACATGCTGATTTTTCTAACCGTCTTCGAGTGTTGTATCCCTACACGATGCAGGAACTACCAATACTACTTACTTTGATTCGGGGATATCTAAGAGTCAGACTAAAGTAGTGAACTTCCATACTCCAAAAGACTCTATTTCATGCAATGAATTTTTTTATTTTTTTGGTTTCTTATACTTTGGTTTTGGCTATAGTCGAGGGCTTGTCCCGACCGAATGTTCTTTATTTTTAGTTAGAGACTTTGAGGGAATACTATATACATGGGCAGTATCGGTATTGATGTCAGCCTTGGTATTGGTATTAGCATTAGGATTGGTACCAGTTGGATATTTGATTGAGGGTGTTGTATAATGGTTATAAATTATATTTAATGTCTTTGATTTATTCTTGTTCTATCTTGTTATAAGTTCGGAATTCATCCGACATAGGTTTCATGAAGTTTATGGTAGGGTATTGGGGGTGCTCAGCGGTCCTAATTAGACTTGAGGCACCCACACAACTAGGCCCTGGTTCGGGTCGTGTCGAAGGGTACATTCATATACACGATGGGGGACTCAAACCTCCCTGCATGTCAAGGTTACATGAACACTAAATTATGTAAGAAGATGTAGGGAACTAGAACCTCCAAATTATATGATAATAATATTACGGGGACTCAAACTACCCAGTCATATAGAGCCATGCGGCGGTAACCACGGTTTCCAGTATTGGTCTCTCAGACCTCCACTTTCACGACTCAACTACACAACCTTCATTAAAGCCCTATTAAAAACATTTATCACACAATCCCATTCATTGAACCATATTTTGCATTAAGGCATGCGTTGTTGGTATCATCATACCAACTACCTTCCAAGGTAACAAAAACATGCCAAAACAATTAAATCTATTGGTTGAATTCACAACCCTTTGGTTCAAATTTGCAATAGCTGATGTAAACATGAACCCATAGGGTTTACTTTAAAATCATAAAGCACTAGTTCACGAATAGTAAAATTTCCATATTTTTCATAACTAAATATCAATTTCACCATATGGGGTTGGGGTCATAACCACTTCAAAAGTCAAATTTTTTGCGATAATCACCATCCCCTAGTTCATTCACCATACCCATACACCCACAAGTTCGAAACATTAATTAAAGCATGATTAATCATATATAAATCATAAGAATCATTGTTCTATCCATAAACATCAAAAACCCTTAACCCCTATTTCAAAACAATCATTAATATCTCATGAACAATACTTTAAAATATATGTTTTAACAAAATAACAATGAAGGAAGAGTAACATGCCTGAAATACCAAGTTTCACAGAAAAAATTCAACCCTTGAGCCCTTGGATGTCTTATTTCTAGGAAACCCTAAGCATGGCTACTTGCGAGAATTTAAGAGAGTTTTTGGAAGTGTTTTAATGAGTTAACAATGATAATGAGGTCCCTAATAGTGTTTTAGGTCGTGGTTTTACAATTAGGGTTGAGGGTAAATGCTCAAAGTTCCCTTAATGAAAAGACTAAAAATTGTCGCAAATGACTACGGCTAACTATACCACTCATAAAGATACATTAAAACTCATCACAAAGAGTCGTAGTCAAGATAGATTCACCAAGACCCCATACTTCTCTAGCTATGATTAATACCGCCAATTTGTACCCACACTTAACATTTCATTAACACTTCTCGTACTCAAGACAATAATAATTTGGAATGACATACTGGACACCCTACGATTAGGACATAATGACTCATCATAAGTCTTTAAGACTCATGGCCTCATATCATAATAAGGATAGTGCCTTGGGCCAAACTTATATAACACCTTATGACTTGGTCCTTATGACCCTTAAGAATTCTTGATGACTTTCTGATAGCCACTCGTAATCAGACAAGAATATTAATCAACTTGTTATAATTAAGTTATGACTAAGTCCCTATGGCCTACCATGACTCCTTACAACTTGCCAGGGGAGTCAAAAACAGAACAGTGAGGATAAAATTTCAAAAACTTTTCAAGGACAAAAAATTTGAGGCATTATAGATGCATTAAAGAAAATATGGGTATGATTCGAAATAAAGTTGATTCAATGTCCCAATCATAATATGACTGATTAGTATTTGATGGAAACATTCTATTGGTAATTAAATTCAAACATGAACCCAACAATTTGTAATACAGTGGGACGTGCCTTCATGGTTTACACTTTTATTGATGCAAATCTTATATTGGATAAATAGACCAAAATTATAAGACCTAAGCATTCTAGGTATTTTTGAGGTAGCAAGGAACACTTATACTATGTGAATGTCAGCTAAGAAAAAATTGAAGAGAAGAAGATCATGAGAAAGATATGGCTTACATGAAGACTCAGATAGATTTACTAATAAGACAGTTGTTATATTGTAGTATTGATAAGGTGAAGGTAATTAGTTAATACAGTGGACCATCTAAATTATATTCAAAGGCAGAATCTAACTACTTGAATAACCAGGGTGTTATCAAGACAATGGCAAATGAAATCAAGGTTAGAATAATAAAGATATAATTTTTATGGCAAATCTTATTATATTAATTTTGAGCGAGGAAATTTGGATAACAAAGGTAACTTAAGTGGGCTGAATGTACAACCAGGCAATTGTGATAATGCTACAAATGAGTTAGTGAAACTTCCCATAGGAGTTATGATGGCTAAGTTATTAAAGTGATGGAATCCACTGATGCAAGTGTCAAAGATATGAAAAGTGATTTATCTTCTATGAGTTAACTATTTGATTTTCATTTCACATCTATCAAAAAGTTTGAGTATGAAATGAATCAATTTCCATTACCCTTAAACTAGTAGAGGAGTTGAACTTGTACCTATAAAGACATCACCATAAGAAGTGGAAGAGTGTTACTTGAACCTTATCTAATAGTTCAATCATAGTTATATGATATTGCACCAAAGTTAAAACTATTTTTGATATTTTTTACGAGAGAGGTAGCATAGTTGAGTCTAAGAACATGGAAGATATAGGTAACAAGAAAGTTGATGTTGGGCAGTCTTACAAATTGATGAATGATTATGAGTTGAGCATGGAAAAGGGAAAATGAGCTAAAACACTGCTAACCTAAATTCTTCTACATCCTCCTCCATTTCAATAGAGGATGAAAAAAATGGATGAAGATGGCAGTTTAGTAAATTCTTAGCCATGCTAAAGAAATTTTTGATAAATGTTACGCTAGTGAAAGCTTTGGAAAAAATGTTACGATTTTCAAAGTTCATAAAAGACTTAGTCACCAAGAAAAGAATTGTGAGTTATGTACTAATGGACAATCTCCATCACTATAACCCAATTGTTATGTGATCATTGGTGTAAAAGAAATACGATCTTGAGGAATTCACTATTTCATGCACAATTAGTGCATTAAGTTATGATAAGGCACTTTGTAACCTTAGAGTAAGAAGAAATTGGATAACATTTGAAATGTATCAACATCTTGGCTTAGGATCCCCCAAAGACAATATCCATGTAGTTATTGATGGTTGATCCAGTTAAACAACCTATTTGAATTCTCTATGATCCATTAGTAAAAGTAGCAATTTCATATTTCTAGTGGACTTCATAATTCATAATTGTAAGGTAGATTTAAAAGTATCCATAATCTTCGGTAAGTCATATTTGGATACCAAAAAGATGTTGGAAGATACGAAGAGAAATAAGCCTAAATTTAGGCTAAATGATGAGAAGGTAAAGTTTGATATGTCTCAATTATTGAAACAACCAAGAGATATTTGTGTTGTTTCTATCATTTATATTGTAGAAGAAAATAAGGCAGATGCTTTTGTTAAAGATAGATTTTTAATTGAAACATTAGCAGCAGTGTTGATAATTTTGTTTGCAATGACATTAATGAGTATGAGGAGACTATTTATTCATAGATCGGGATGGGCTCATATTAATATTTTCAAAAGAAGTTGTACCTAGACTTGAAAAATAGGTCAACTTCTCTGACAATGCCATCCATTGAAGAGCCATAAGTGCTAGAAATGAAGGAATTATCGAGCCACCTGAGGTATGTTCTTTTAGGTAAAAAGAATATATTGCCAAAAAGCATTGATGTGGATTTAGTTGAGCGGAAAATAGAGGGTATGTTATTATTATTGAGAAGGTTTAAAAGGGATATAGGGTTGACTATCGTAGATATAATTGGAATCCCATAAGGGATCTATACTCATAAAATATAGCTAGAAATAGAGTGTATCTCTATTGAGGGTTAGAGCAAACACACCCTAACATTACCAGAGATGATTATGAAAAAGATTAGAAAGTGTCTTGATTAATGGTTTTCTACCTAATTTCTTATAGCAAATGTGTAATACTAGTACAGTGTATCCTTAAAAAGGGGTATGACTATCATGGCCAATGAGAAGAATGAATTAATTTGACTTTAACCCATCATACGTTGGGGAATGTGTATGGAATGTAGAAAGTTAAACTCTTGTACTCTACAGGATCATTTCCCAATGCCTTTTATATACCAAATAGTTGATTTATTAGTAGATAGGGTTTATATTGCTTCTTTGATGGTTATTAAGGATACAACCAAATGTCCATTTCACCAAAAGACAAAGAAAGAATGCATTCATAAATGAAAATTGAACCTTTACATGCAAGCGGATGCCTGTTTGGTTGTCTAATTAGCCGACTAAATTCTAGAGATGCATGATGTCAATTTTTTTAAATAAGGTGGAGGACACTTTGGAAGTGTTCATGGATGTTTTCTCTATAGAAGTTTATTTTTTTGATAATTACTTGGCAAATGTCAATAATGCCTTACAAAGATACGAATAGTTTAATCTTGTTCACAACTAGGAAAATGTTACTTTATCATGAAAGAGGGCGTTTTGTTGGGGCAGAAGATTTTAGTTAGAGTTATTGTAGTCAACTGAACCAATATTGAAATAATTTAAAATATACCTCCACCAATCTTGGTGAAGGGTTTTTATAATTTTCTGGTTAATGTAGGATTTTATAAGAGGATCATTAAAGACTTCTCCAAGATTGCCAACCCATTGTGAAAATTATTTGAAAAGAAGATAAATTTCTTATGGAATGATGATTGCCAGAAGGCATTTCAGTGCCTTAACCAAAAGTTGGTTGTTTCCCCTATTATCATTTCCAAAGATTGTTCCAAACCATTTGAAGTGATGTGTAATGCAAGTAGAGTTGCGCTTAGGGATGTTCTTGGAAAAAAGGGAGAAACCTTTTCACACTATTTACTATGTAAGAAAGGCATTGAATGGGGCAAAAAATACATTGTTATTAAGCAAGAACTACTTGTTCCTATTTATTCCATTGTTAAATTTAGGGTGTACTTGCTAGAAACTAAAGTTTTCATTCACAGTAATAATTCAACATTGAGGTACTTGATTGAAAAGAAAGATGACCATCCTATATTAATCAGATGGGTGTTACTATTATAGACAATGAGGGCAAAAGTCCAGTGACTTTCTTAAAAAAGAATATTTTCTCTCATTTTCGCAGTCCTCAAACAATTATAGGCTATGGAGGTTATCACTTTTGTAACATGGTATTCAAGGAAGCTTTAGAAAAGTATGGTGTGAAACAACATGAGGTTGCTACCCCTTTTCATCTCAAAACGAGTGGGTATGTGGAAGTGTCAAATAAAGAGATTAAGATGATATTGGATAAGATTGTTAATGCGAATTAGAGAGATTGGTGAGGAAGCTAGATGATGCTCTTTGGGATTACCGCATTGCCTTTAAGTTTATATTAGGTATGTCCCAATAACAACTAGTCTTTCATAGTGCCTATTTTCTAGTGGAACTTGAGGACACTCAAAAAGGTAATTTTGAGTAGGAAAGATGCAACTGATATGAGGTTGGACCGACTAAATGAGATGGATGAATTTGATCTCCGTGCGTATAAGAGATCTAATCTCTCTAAGGAGATAATGAATTTGTACCATGAAAGAAGGATTGAAAAGATAGAGATCCAAGTTGGTAATTTGGTACTTATATTTAGTTCAAGGTTTAAATTATTTTAGGGAAGCTGAAATCTAAGTGGTGTAGAAACTTCAAATTTCTTCATGTTTTTCCATCTGGAGAGCTGGGATTAGAAAATAATTAACGGCAGTTTTTCAAGTTCAATATGCATTGATTCAAGCGATATATTGGTGTACAATAAGAGGTAAAGCTAGTATCATTGGTTTATCTTGATAAAGTCTAATAATTCAAGATAAACAAGTCTTGCCACGACTCTAAATTATCCGTTAGTTGGAGGGAACTTAGAATGTGTAATAAAATTATGTATTAAAGTATTTCATCATTGATAATGGTTAATGTGCGTGCCAAGTGTTCAAGAAATTTTAAATTAAAGGGTGTTAGAAATTTTTTATAGCTTGATGGGTGGACTAGCAAATCAACGTAGGGTTGGCGGACAGTCAGGTCAAGTCCTAACATTAATATTAATATGCATAAACTTTGGATAAGGATTGATGACCATAATAACGAACCCTCACATAGTTGATGGACTACCAATCTTAGACATCATTAAATTGATAAAAACATACCATTCTAGGTTAGCATGATAGCTTAGCTTACGATACATCACAAACATGATGGAACATCCCTCTAATAGACAATTGAAAGTAAATTTGAAGTCACACTATAGTCTTTTAATTGGTTAAATGCCAAACTGCTGACATACTACTGAACTGTCACATTGATAATCATATGTAAGAGTTAAATTCTTTCTATGTTATTTAAATTCAACCTAACCCATAACTATCCAACACCTATTTAAGCTTAAAATCATTCCATTATCTTATCCCATCTTTATTCTCTTATAACTCAACATATTCAATTAATACCCATGTTCTATTACCCTTTCCACATCACCTTCTTCAATAACTGAAACTCCCACATTCACTACTCATATATACATAGATCACCCATTAACCATACTATGTATCTTCATTCACAAGTCAAACCACTTTATAATCAATGAAAATATATCACCCAACACTTGACCTGCTCTTGATATCTCCATGTTTTTGCACTTTAAAATAGCACTTTCCATAATTCATCTACATTTAGTTACTCAGGTATATTTAAATTCCTATTTAATTTAAGTCTAGTTTGTTAGTTTTGTTTATCTATAGTACACAAAAATGACTAGTAAGTGATGTAAGTTTTTAATTAGGTAGTTGTGTTGTGTCAATGCTTGTACTTTGCTTATTGTATGTGGTAATACTGGGGTTGAAGTCTTAGCAACCCCAATGAAAGTAAAAATATATTTAAGATGATCAAGTGGTGGTAAACTCCATATAATGTTTGGTAATTTTTGTAGATCTATAAAATAATTTCAACTAAAATTGTTGCCCACCAAGTGATTAATAATATGCCAAAAGAAGTTTTGAAATTTGCTAAGTTTTGATGGTTTGGTCGACTGACCATAACATATATGATAGGACACCAAGCCAACCATTGTTGAAAATATTAGTATTGGCTATTTTGGTTAAGGGTTGATGGTTGACCTTACAAACTATTAGTCACCAGATGAACCATCGAGAGAACCGTTTGGAATCATAAGTTTTATCTAGAATATACTTAGCACTAATGATTGGGTTGATTTACCATCATGCAAGGGATAAATTGTCACCAAACACGTCATTACTAAAAAAATCCAAATGTCAATTGCTTTTCTTGAGTTCCTATTTTTTTTTTACTATTTCTAACTAGTTCCTACTGCAGATACCATGCCTAAAGGCTATAATAAATAATAGGTGGGGCTAGAATACAAAAAGTATGGGAGATTGCTACATCAAGAATTCAAGATGAGCCAAAAGTTGAGACCGGTGAAGCTAAGGCCCTAGCTAATAATACCAATAAAGTGATATAATGCGTAACATTCCTCCTAGTATGAAAAGATAAATGGTTCTTTAAATTTTTATTTGAGTCATAGAAGGGAGAGTATCGATTGTTCTAGCTCTAGACATAGTGTGGAGATTTAAATGGGGGACACGTCTAGCTCAAATAAAGAATCTACGAAAGAAGAGGGTGATTTCATCATTTAAAAAGACTCGGAGGTTAGAGAATTGGTTAAATGGATGGTGGAAGGTGCTAAAAAGAACTATTTCGATTGTCTTTAACAAACCCAGTCTAGAATTATAATGAGACCAATTGTTTAGGAATGACGAATACTAACAGAAGATCTGCTAGACTATCATGATATTTAAAAGTAGTACAATAACTATGGATTAAGCTGTATGAGAAGTCCACCTAACTCTTATTAACCTACTATTGCACAAAATTATTCATCAATTATTTAGCAGTCCTAGAGAAAGAAAATCCAAAGAGGCAAAATGCATATAATATATAGAATAGAACTGGAATTGTAGTTTGGGGAGTATTAGTAGACATATCAGACCACACCATTAACCGAATCTTATTTGGTCAACTATACACTGCCCCAACTATTATTCCAAACTTGCGCATCGAATAATCACTTCTTCTACAAAATGTCCATTATTTTCTGGAGTTCTGATAGACAACAGAGAATCATCCTGACTAAATAATAAAGAATGGACAATTAAGTCCTCATTAAGTTTCAAAATAAAGTTTTGGTAGGTAGTGGTTAGGATTTGACTAATGCCTACCGGTGGGGAATAAAATCTAAACCCACAAAGATGTTTTATGGTTGCAAGTTTATTAGGAGGGATGAACATTAACTTTGGCCAAGTGATTGGTGATGATTTGTTTGTTAAAGAACATTATAGACTGAGTGCATTTCTCATTATGGAATTATGCAATCTAGAAAAGGTGCCTATCATTTGTGTAGTGGACAATAAGGTCAGCATGACGAAGAGGCTAGACATTATGAAGATGCGAGATGAACCAAATTTGATTTAAGGTTTCAAAAGCTCTAATAATTTGGGCCCGAATCTCACCTACTCGAAAAGCATCAGATATCCCTGCAGGTATGCCATTACTTCTAATTATTATTGATCCAGTGGGTACTTCTATAGCACCTGGGGCTACATTAATGCCCACAAATATTGAGGGTACCGACATTATTTCTGCACCACCTATTTTCTCAAAATATAGATTTACAGCAAAAAATATTTTTAATATTGGTCAAAGCACAAAAGAAATTTGAATTGTAAGTGAATACATAGGATAAGGAATTGAAACCATTCATGGATAAAATCATTGTAGAATCTTTTTAGCCAAATGCAAATTTGCATGTCTGTATGGATGATATGGAGGAAAGAGTGAACAATAGGGTGTGAGAACTGTCCATTTCAGATATAACTAATTTCATGACCAAATTAAAATAAGCTCAATTTGTCATAGCCAACTTGTATGAGAATCCCATCACTAGCATATTTGACCTATAAATAGTAGAGTTCGAAATAATGACATAGATGATCTAATGGGGAAGCCAATAAAAAATGAAGTAAAGGAAATAAGTGAGAGTGGAGAAAGAAGAAGTGAAAAATGAAAAATCACAAAAAGAAATTAAGAAAGAAAGTGAAACAAAGAAAGCATTGAAACAACCACAAAAGGATGAAGAAGCTAGGATAAAAAGAGTGAATAATATGGCAAAGGGCGTGTCTACAAGTTCAACATATGCAAGTGGGTCAACACTGCCTATGTTACCAATGCCTACTCCCACGCATTAGGGTATTATATATTTAAGCACCCCGACCATTGTTGGGGTCATTATTGTAGAAGTTGACGCCCACTAGTCCTTCAAAGACTTATTGTACTCCCAATTCTAAGGGCTTTACAAGTATTCCACCCCTTGTACTTTTACTCTTTATGAATTAATAACAACACATCATTCTTTTGGTGGGGTGGGGTACTTGTAAGTCTGTCACTGCATGAGTTTTTGTTACTTGTGTTCATTTCCCATGTGTGTTATCCAATAGAACTGATATGTGTTGAATTTGTGTTCTTATTCTAGCATAAAAGTAGATTGAATAAGTAGTTATTTTTTTGATATAAATAAGTGTACCCACTGAAAATTTATGGTTATGCATATTGTTATATTTTGATAATTTACTATTATTGATAAGTACTTGGCATTAGTAGTCTTTAAATAAATATGAAACATGCTTAATCTTGAGAATGAGTCTGATAATTGGTAGCAAGCGTGTCAGTCAACACTGTGTGTATGAGGATATACTTTTCATTCTTACTTTGTGTATACCTCTACAACTTTCCTAATCCATTTTGTCAGGTGATAAATTGCTTGCATAGGATGATATCACGGTTCTTTTTTGAACTTTGCCTAAAAGAATTGTCCAAATATTGTATATAATTCCTTATATTCTTGTTTTGATCTTTTATAACTTATTTATACAAATTCTAACCTTTCCTTTAATATTTTTTAACCATTATTTTGGTCATGGTCCTTTATTGCAAATCATGGACCTCAACTCATGCAAATTTCCTAAGATAAAAATAGCTACTATAGAATAGTTTGATGTGTGAATAATGGTATGAATATAGTGGTAGTGAATTAAAGAGGCATTCTAAGTTAAAAAATAAGGAAGAAATTATGAATAAAATGTTACAAATTCTCAAAAGAAGGAGAGAATCATTGAATTGTGGCAAACTCAATAGGAGGGATTTGTTAAGGGAATGAGGAGAATAAGGGTGAATTTATAAATAAGTTGATTTATGGAATAATGTATTGCAAGAAATTTTGAGCCATTGTTCTTAAATATATCTTAACTAAACCCAAGCTTCATTACAAGTTGAAGAAGTCCTACAGTGATCCTTGTCAACAAGCTATAGAACCTTGTAGAATAGTAACAAAAAGCTCACTGTATTGCAAATACATTGTTTGAAGTATGTTGTGAAAGTGAGATATTTGAATTCTAGTCCCTAATAGTGTTCTACTTCATGAAAGGGATGTCTTTTCTATGAGGGCATGTTAATAATTTAATTCTAGAGTGTATGTAATGAAACTTATTTGTAGTGTAATGCAAAGCATAGATCCCTACCAGTTTGATGATTTATAACTCATACATATATTTCTAAATATGTTGTAAGGTCCATTAGGCTATCCAATGATTACTTAGTCTTTTGAAATCTAAATGCTAGCATGTATTGTGTTGTTTAAGTTTCTTGAGGACAGGAAAATATGTAAGTTGAAGGTGTTGATGTGCCATCTTATGATGACATATTTTTCATCTTTACATAAGGATAATTGTATGTTTTCAATCAAACGTTGGTATTTTAATGTGTTTTGTTTTCACTTAAAGGAAATAGTGATGGAAAATGATGGAACTTTGTCATGAAAATAGAGTGTGATAGCTCTTTTAATGGGCTGTTAGGTTCCTGATGATTTTTTGGACCTCCCATCAAGCCAAAGGAAAATATATCGAAAACTAAAGCTACTTTATAGCCCAAATGAGGGGACGTTTGGGTCTCAATGGATCGTCACCCCTACCTATCGCGCATAAATAGTTCTACCCAAAAATTCAAGTTAGGTAAAGATATAGTTGATGGACCATTAGGTCCTAGATCGATATCCAACCTAATTGTCAGTGTCAAATAGAATACCATCAAAAGAATAATCCGATGATGGTTTTTTAGCGATGAATCCTCTCCCTTCTGATGACCCACCAGGTAATTAGATAAGGTGGAAGTGGCAACTCAGCTTTGATCTTTAAAACAAATTTCTTTAGTATAAACACCTAGTTTAGTGTTTAGAATAGGTATCTACCATACATAGATATTTTTAATGTATATTTTCTCTAGAGAAGCAACTTTGATATGGTAAAACACAAGATTATTGGTTTTGATTATTAACTGGAATTCATAATTTATCATTTGCAAGGCTTACTTTTCATATAAAATTTATTTATTTCATCTCTTTTCATATGATGAGTGGCTAAAAACCAAAAAACTAGGGTTATCGAATCCTTGGTTAATAATTACATCTAGGGTTCTAATATTGGCAAAAACTACATCTCTAAGAAGTATAATGTAGTCGTTGTCAAATATATAACCCAACAAAGGTTGGGGTCGAACAAATAGGGAATAGGCAAAATATTTCTCATGTGAGGGGATTTTGTATGAACAGTATCTAGAGCAACAAATCTTTATAGCTTTGGTAGAAATTAATATGACATAAATATTAGAACCGTGTTCCCCCTGAATTCCAAAATTCGTACTTATTGTGCTCTATCAATCTATCTAAATTCCTTGCATTCAAAATCTTACAAGATATGTATCACCAACCATCTTGTGAATGGCTTTGGTAAATTTCACTCTTCACCTTGTTTACCTTAGTATTGACTTACTAACCATTGTCTTGGATACCAGCTCAACTATCTCCTTTTAGGTGTCAAGTAAATCAGATAAGAGTTGTAGCCTCAAATTATATTATGAAATTCTTTTTCAAATCTCAACCTCTTTTGTGAAGATGATCTCAACTACAGGCAAGTTCTTAACTTCTGAATAAGTAAGAAAGTATTAAAGTTAAAGATGATCATAATACATACCTAAATAATGATTTAGAAGGACCTTCCACTTTCTCTAAATTCATTATTTTGCTAGGGTTCCCACATCCCTAGTTAGGTGGTTTAGCCGCTTATGTTCGTAAGAACATCCATAGAATTCATCAAAGGAATTGCATAAATAATCTGACAATAATTTAAGAATAGAACCCAAAATAGAAAATTATTAATCAATCATAAAAACCAAGAACAATGGATTCTAAGATCCAAAGTCGAATATCATAATCAATTTAGCGTTGTGAATGTAAAGAGTGTGTAAGCTAATACAAAAACATAAAAAGAATATTTATAGAATAAATCAAAATCCTAAAAATCCTAACCATAATAAATAAGGAAAACTTGGTGGGTGGCCACTTGGTATTGGCATTAGGGTTGGCACCGGTTGGATAATTGATTGAGGTTGTTTGATTATGGCTATAAATTATATTTAATTCCTTTGATTTATTCTTTTTCTATCTTCTTATATTTATGGAATTCAACAAGCATAGGTTGCAGGGATTTTATTATTGGGTATTGGGGGTGGTCTCCGATCCCGATTTGACTTGAGAAACCCATACAACTAGGCCTTGGTTCGGGTTGTGTCAAAGGGTATATAAATATATCCGATTGGGGACTCAAACCTATCTGCATGTCATGGTGACACGAACACCAAATCATGTAATAAGATGTAGGGAACTAGAACCTCCCAATCATATGATAATAATACTATAAGGACTAAAACTACCTAGTCATATAGACCCCCGCGACGGTAACCATAATTTCTAGTATTGGTCTCTCAGACCTCAACTTTCATGACTCAGCTACACAATATTCATTAAAGCCCAATTAAAAACACTATCACACAATCCCATTCATCAAACCATATTTTACATTAACGAATACGTCGTTGGCATCATCATACCAACTACCTTGCAAGGTAACAACACCATGCCAAAACAATTAAATCTATTGGTTGAATTCACAACCCCTTGGTTCAGATTTGCAATAGCTGATGTAAACATGAACCCATAGGGTTTACTTTAAAATCATAAAGCAATAGTTTGCGAATAGTAAAATTTCCATATTTTTCATAACTAAAAATCAATTTCACCATATGGGTTTGGGGTCATAACTACTTCAAAAGTAATAAGTTTTTGGATAATCACAGTTCCCTAGTTTATTCACCATACCCATGCACCCATAAATTCAAAACCATAATTAAAGCATGATTAATCATATGCAAACCATGAGAAATATTATTCAATTCATAAACATCCAAAATGATCAACCCTTATTTCAAAAAAATCATCAATATCTCATGAATAATACTTTAAAACATATGTTTTTAACAAATTAACAGTGAAGGAAGAGTAACATTCATGAAATACCAAGTTTATGGAACAAATTCAACCCTTGAGCCCTTGGATGTCCTATTTCTTGAAAACCCAAAGCCTGGCTACTTGTGGTAATTTAAGAGAGCTTTTGAAAGTTCTTTAAGGATTTAACAATGCTAATGGGGTCGCCAATATGGTCTTAGGTCGTGCTTTAAAAATTTGGGAAGAGGGGAAATGCCCTAAGTGCCCTTAATGAAGAGACTAAAAATTATCGCAAGTGATAAAGGGTCACTCTATGACTCATAAGGATACATTACGAAAAATCAAAAGGAATCATAGTCAAGATGGAACCACCAAAACCCCATACTTCTCTAGATAAGATTCATACCACCAACTTGTATCCATACTTAACATTTCGTAACCACTTATCCTTCTCAAGACAATAATAATTTGGGATAACACACTGGACACCCTACAATTGGGATACTATGACTCATTATGAGTCTTTACAACTCGTGGACTTAAGTAATAATGAGTATAGTAACTTGGTCCACACTTACATAACACCTTACGAATTGGTCCTCAGAACCCTTAAGAATTCTTGATGACTTTTTGATAGCCACTCGTACTCAGAGAATAATTCTAATCAACTTTTTCTAATTAATTTATGACATAGTCCCTACGGCCCTTCATGACTCTCTACTACATTCCAGGGGAGTCAAAGACAAGATAGTGAGGATGAAATTTCAGAAATTTTTCAAGAACCAAAAATCCGAGGCATTAAAGAGGTATTAAAGGAAATACGTCTATGATTAAAAATAAAGTTGAATCAATGTACCAATCACAATATGACTTATGAGCATTTGATGGAAACATTCTATAGGTAATTAAATTCAAACGTGAACCTAACAATTGGTAATACAATTGGAGGTGCCTTCATGGTTTACACTTTTATTGATGCAAATCTGATATTGGATAAATAGACTAAAACTATTAAACCTAGGAATTCTAAATATTCTGAGGTAGCAAGCAACACTTATACTATGGGCATGTCATCTAAGAAAAACTTGAAGAGAAGAAGATCATGAGAAAGATATGGAATACATAAAGACTCAGATGTATTTAATAACAAGACACTTGTTATCTTTTAGTGTTGAGAAGGTGAAGGCAATTAGTTCATATGGTAGAGCATGTAAATTTTATTCAAAGGCAGAATCTAACTACTTGAGTAACTAGGGGGTTTTCAATCCAATCGCCAAGGAAATCAAGGTCAGAACAAATAAAGAGATGATTTTTATGACAAATCATTTTATATAGATTTTGAGCGAGTGAATTTGAAGAACAAAGGAGATTTAAGTGGGCTAAATTTACAACAAGGCAATTGTGATAATTTTACAAATGACTCAGTGAAACTTTCCATAGGAGTTATGATGGCTAAGTTTTTAAAGTGATAGAATCTTTTGATGCAAGTGTCAAAGATATTTAAAGTGACTTATCGACTATGAGTCAACTATTTGATTCTCATTCTACATTTATCAAAAAGTTTAAGAATCAAATGAATCAGTTTTTCCTCAGCCTTCAACTACTAGAGGAGTGGAACTTGAACCTATCAAGCGATCACCATAACAAGTGGTAGAGTGTTACTTGAACCTTATCTAATAATTCAACCATAGTTAGATGATGTTGTATCAAAATATAAAACCATTTTTGATATTTATTATGCGATAGGTAGCCTAGTTGAGTCTGAGTACATGGAAGATATAGGTAAAAAGAAAGTTAATGTTTGGCAGTCTTCCAAATTGATGAATGATTATGAGTTGAGCATGGAAAAAGGAAAATGCTAAAACAGTGCTAACCTAAATTCTTATTCCTCCTCCTCTATTTTAATAGAGGATGAAAAAAATAGATGGAGATGGTAGTTCAGTGAATTCATGGCAATGCTAAAGCAGTTATCGATAAATGTTCTGCTGGTGGAAGCTTTGGAACAAATACCAGGATATAAAAAATTCATGAAAGACTTCGTTACCAAGAAAAGAACTATGAGTTGTGTACCAATGTACAATCCAATCACTACAGTCCAATTGTTTTGTGATCATTGGTCCAAAAGAAATTCGATTATAGGGAATTTACTATTTCATGCACAATTGGTGCATTAAGTTTTACTATGATACTTTGTGACCTTGGAGTAAGAACCAATTTGATGCCTATGGCAATTTATCAACATCTAGGGTTAGGAGCCCGTAAAGCCAATATCCATGTAGTTATTGATGGTCGATCATTCAGTCAAACAACTTATTTGAATTCTCAATAATGCATTAATAAAAGTAGCAAATTTCATATTTCTAGTAGACTTCATAATTATTAATTGTGAGGTAGATTTGAATGTACCCATAATCTTAAATAGATCATTTTTAGATACCAAAAAGAT
>NC_061119.1:81544331-81562800 GCF_002878395.1 Capsicum annuum | reverse complement strand
AGCAAAGAGTTATACCCATTTTACTCAAGAATGTCAATCTGGAAAAGAGTGATGATGTTTCTGATGGCCTGTCACATTTCTGACGACGTCGTCATGTTTCTAACGACATTTCTGATGACGTTGTCAGCCTTAGGTAGAAAATTATAAAGTTTGACCCTTTTGTGACGGCCTATCATAGGTCTGACGACCTGTCACGGATGTCGTCAGCTATTTTTTCAGCAATTTAGAGATATTTTTGCAAGGGTATTTGACCTTTTTCCATCTTTTGGAGGCCTCTATGAATATGAGAATCCCATCCAAACCCTAATTCCATTATTTTCTCTTCCAATTCTCTTGAGATAATATATCTAGGGTTATACCAAGAATACAAATCTTCCAAGAATCGTCCATAAATATTCAAAATTTCTTCAAGAACCAAGTTCCTCATAGTGTGGGCTTCAAGAATTATTTATTTCAAGTGTGGATAAAGTCTCAAGCACTAAAGTTCATCCAATTTCAAAGATTAAGGTATGTGGGGTTTTGAACAAGAATACTTTTTTTGTTCTTGTGCCCAAAGATTTAATTTCTATTGAATTTCATGAATTTTGCAAAGTGAGTTTACACCTAAATTACTTTATCAAGGATTTATGAGATTTCAGCTATACAACATTGAAACATATGACTACTTCATTGTCTTATTTCTTAAATTAAGAATTTATGTCATGAGTTGTATATTGTTTTCATGAAATGATAATTTCTAAGTGATTTATGATAAGTGTCACGATTTATGTTTTTCTATGAGAAGTTTGTCTATTGAATATATATTGATATTGAGCTTGAGAGTGAAGAATGAGTTCTATGATATCTTCTGGAAGATTTGATACTTGATATGATTTGATAAGCAAGTGTACTTGATGATGAGAAAGATTATTTGGTGATTTAGTCGAGTTAGGAATCCGCAAGTTGATTATGATTTATAAGTGAGATATATATTGATATTTTGGTCTTCATGGTAGACCCTTGAGTTCATTAAGGTGGATTTCCTAATGCGTTCTAAGATTAAGTTTGGGTGTAGTATTTAGCACCGAGCGGGAAGTATGGGTTCAGCGCATCCTACTTCCCCAGAACTACGTGCCACTATAGGATTAAGATTAAGACCCAAAGGCCAAGATAGTTATCACTAAATTTAAGGTTCTACTCTAATGGCAGGGATAGAATAGCTCTCCTCAACGTGGGTAAGACATTGGACTCCATGTAAGCTTACATGGTTTATGTCGGTTATGAGAAACTCCCAATTCTATTATAGTCCAAGTTTCATGAGTTACCGAGTCACTCTAAGTCATGAGTCAAAGAGTTTGAGTTGAGTCCAACGGTTAGTGAGATTTATGAAGCATGTGTTATTATTGATAATTTGTGGAAAATATGTTTTGTTTCAGGTAACTCAAGCGAAGAGAGTCATTATTATCAGCATGCATGATTCTCTTATACATTTATGATATTATTTAAATGTTGTCAGCACCCCCACATACTCAATACATTCCCAAGTATTGATTCCCATACTCTTCTGTGTTCTATATTTTCTCGTGATATAGGTTCAGGTGCTCAGTCTCAGCCGCGATAGTGATCTTCGAGTACCTCCATCTACATTTGTATAGTTGGTAAGTCCTCATGGTTTGAGGACCTATGTCCCTGATTTTTTTCTTGATAGTAGATGGTTATTTATTTCCAGTTTAGTACGGGTCAGTTGGGGATCTATCCTAATGGCTCCTCAGTTTTATGTAGTAGAGGCCTTGTCATACTAGAGTACCAGTATGTATAGAACTTCAGCATTTTGATTGTACAGGATAGTATTTCTTTGTATTCCAGTATGTTCATGATATGATTATTTTTCTTTATTACAACTTGATTATTGTCATAGTGAGTTATAAAGGAGATGACAGGCTCAGAGGGTTAGCTTGAGGTCATGTGTGGCCTTAAGCACCATGTGACGTCTTGGGATGGGATCTTAGGGCATTATAAGTGTGGTATCAGAGCCTAAGGTTTAAAGAAGTCCTAGGGAGTCTGACAAGCCCCGTTACATAGAGTCTTGATCATCGGTGTGTAGTGCACCACATCTATGAGCAAGAGGCTATGGGACGTTTTAAGAAAAGTTATTTCTTTCTTTCAGAAGGTTTTTGTGCCTACGACTATTTCTCTCTGCTATTAATCTAGGCTCTCTTATGACTGAAAATGCCTCCTCGAAGGGCTTGCAGAAAAACCGAACGACCTCAACCCGTTGATCCTTTAAATGAGATGGTGACTCATGCCAAATTTTGGGTAAATTTTTAGGTGCTAGCCCAAGCAGTTACCACCAATGCTCAAGCTAATGTTTAAGTCGCTGTTCCACCTCCGTGAGAAGGTAATTCTGTAGCAGCTCAAGTTCAGGATTTTATGTGGATGAATCCACTAGATTTTTATGGGTCAAGGGTAGGTGAGGAGCCACAGATATATCTTGATGAGGTGAAAAGGATCACCCAAATAATGCATGTAACAACGGAAAAAAGTGTGGATCTAGCTTTCTATCGCTTGAAAGATGTTGCTTAGGATTGAGTAGAATTGTGGAGGATGAGTATAGGGGAGGATGCCGCTCCCATGACTTAGCAGTTGTTCCAGGATGCGTTCTTAGATCGATTCTTTTCCCCAGAGCAGAGGGAAGAAAACTAGAAGAATTTATGAACTTGAGACAAGTCTCCATGATAGTTAAGGAATATTGTCTTAAATTTAACTAGTTGTCTAAGTATGCTCCTGGTAGGATGGGTGATTCCAAGACCAGTATGAGTAAGTTTTTGACTAGCGCATCGAGTTATGTTGTGAAAGATTGTAGGTCCGCTATGTTCAATAGGGACATGGATCTTTCTAGATTGATGATACATGCCCAACAGATTAAAGTAGACAAGGTGAAAGAGGGAGAGAGGGAGAGGGAATAAAAGAGTTAGATCAGAGCAGCAGGGGTATAGTTAGAGTAGATTTTCTGGAGGGATCCGTCCTCAATTTCAGAGTCGTTCTTTTATGCCGGCACTGTCATCATCTAGTACTCCCGCATCCAGAGTCAACTGAGAGCAGGGTAATAGACCTACTATGTCTAGGTCTCAGGACAGTGTGAGTAATAGACCTAACTTTCCCTCGTGTGCTAAGTGTGGTAGGACGCATCCTAGAGAGTGTATGGCTGAGCAAACAGGTTGTTTTGGTTGTGTTAAGTTAGGCCACAAATTCAGGGATTGCCAACATACTAGACAATGAAGCTGTGATGTTCGTCCCAGTTAGGCTATTAGTGCTCCTGCCCCTTGGGTTTGTCTTACTCCTCCTCAGGGTGCCTCATCTAGTACTTTCGGTGTTCAGCGTTAGAATTGCTTTTATGCTATACCACCCCGCCAGGAGCAGGAGTATTCACCAGATGTTGTTACTGGTACGCTCTGTGTATTTCATTTTGATGTGTATGTGTTGATGGACCCTGGGTCAAGTCTTTCTTATGTGACTCTGTTAGTGGCTGTGAATTTTGAGATCAATGCTGAAAAGATTCTTGAGCCTTTTCTAGTTTCTTCTCCAGTAGGTGAACCTGTTGTTGCTAAGCACGTATATAAGAAGTGTCCTATCACTGTCCTTCACAGAGTTATGTTTGGAAATTTGATTGAGCTAGACATGTTTAATTTTGACATTATTTTAGGTATGGATTGGCTTCACTCTTGTTATGAGTCTATAGACTATCGTAGTCGTGTAGTCAAGTTTCAGTTTCCCAATGAGCTAGCATTTGAGTGGTCCAGAAATTCTTTATCTCCCAGGAGTCATTTCATATCCTATCTTAAAGCTGGGAAATTGATATACAATAATTGCATCTATCATTTGGTTTGAGTTAAAGATACTACATTCGAGACTCTGACAATTTAGTCGATCAGCATTGTTAATGAGTTTTATGATATTTTTCCAGAAGATCTCCTAGGTGTACCTCCCGATATAGAGATAGAAGTTAGGATTGATCTTCTTCCCGACACTCAGCCTATTTTTATTCCTCTAAATCATATGGCCCTCGCAGAACTTAAAGAGTTGAAAGAGCAACTCAATGATTTTCTAGAGAAGGGTTTCATAAGGCCTAGCATATCTCCTTGGGGTGCACCTGTTCTGTTCGTGCAAAGGAAAGATGGTTTATTGTGGATGTGCATTGATTATCATTAGCTTAACAAGGTCACAGTCAAGAACAAGTACCCTCTTCCTAGAATTAATGACCTGTTTGATCAGCTGCAAGGTGCTAACTATATCTCAAAAATAGACTTGAGATCCGGTTATCACCAGCTTAAAGTTAGGGAGTGTGATATTCCAAAGACAGCTTTTCGCACCTGATATGGTCATTTTGAGTTCTTAGTCATGTCCTTTGGGCTAACAAATGCCCAGCAGCTTTTATGGACCTCATGAATTGGGTGCTCAGATAGTACCTGGATATGTTTATTATTGTGTTTGTAGATGATAATCTTATATACTCCCAAAGTGAGAACGACCATGCAGATCATGTCCGAATAGTCTTGCAAACCCTTAGAGATCATCAACTATTTATCAAATTTAGGAAGTGCAAATTTTGGCTAAGGTCAGTTTCTTTTCTAGGTCATATTGTTTCTTATGAAGGTATTCGAATTGACCCTCAAAAGATAGAAGTTATGAAAAATTAGCCTTGACCTATTTCCTCATCTGATATTAGGAGTTTCTTGGCTCTAGCTGGCTACTACTGTTATTTTGTTGAGGTTTCTATTCCATTATGTTTCCTTTGACTTGATTGACCCAAAAGAAAATTAAATTCCTATGGTCTGACTCTTGCGAGAAGTATTTTCAGGAGTTGAAGACTCGACTCACTTCGGCCCCTGTGTTGACCTTTCCAAATAGTGTAGATGATTTTGTGGTGTACTGTGATTTTTCTAGAGTTGGGTTTGGTTATGTGTTGATGCAGAAAGGTAAGGTTATAGCCTATGCCTCCAGACAGTTGAAACAGCATAAGAAGAACTACCCGACCCATGACCTCAAGTTAGCTGCAGTGGTGTTTTCCTTGAAAATCTCGAGATACTATTTGTACGGTGTTCATGTTGATGTCTTTACGGATCACAAGAGTTTGAAGTATGTGTTTACCCAAAGAGAGTTGAATCTTTGTCAGAGATGATGGTTGGAATTGCTAAAGGACTATGATATAAATGAGTTGTATCACCCGGGCAAGGCCAATGTAGTGGCAGATGCCCTTAGAAGGTCATCCATAGGTAGTGTAGCACAGGTCGATGAAGATAGAAAGGAGTTAGCTCGTGAGATAAATCATTTGGCTAGGTTGGGAGTTAGATTGATTGATTTAGCTGAGGTTAATGTTTGGGTCCAGAATAGTTTTGAGTCTTCTCTAGTTTTGGAAGTAAAGGAGAAGCAAGATATGGATCATAGTTTGGTCAGACTGAAGGAGTCAGTTAAAGACCAAAAGGTGGAGGTTTTCTCCCAAGGGGGAGATGGTGTATTGAGATTTCAAAATAGATTATGTGTGCCTGCTGTTGAAGATTTAAGGCAGAGAATTATGGCTGAAGCGCAAGGTGCACGATATTCTATTCATCTTGGTGCTACCAAGATGTACCACGATTTGCGAGAAATCTATTGGTGGAATGGTATGAAAAAGGGTATAGCAAAATTCATAGACAAGTGTACAACTTGCCAATAGGTTAAGATAGAACACCAAAGACTCAGTGGAATGATGCAAGAATTCAGTATTCCTACTTGGAAGTGGGAGAAAGTAAATATGGATTTCGTGACTGGTTTACCTCCTTCTCAACTTCATCATAAATCGATTTGGGTCGTTGTAGATAAGTTGACTAAGTTCGTGCCTTTTTTTCCAGTGCATACATCTTTCACCGCTGAGGACTATGCTAAGTTGTATATTCAAGAGTTAGTCAGGTTACATGGAGTTCCTTTGTCTATTATCTCCAACAGGGCTACTCAATTTACTTCTCATTTTTAAAGGGCTTTTCAGAAGGGTCTTGGTACCCTACTTCATCTTAGCTCCGCTTTTCATCCGCAGACCGATGGTCAGGCTGAGAGGACCATCCAGACCTTGAAGGATATGTTGAGGGCATGTGTTCTTGATTTCAAAGGAAGTTGGGATGAACATTTGCCATTGATTGAATTTGCTTACAACAATAGTTTTCGTGCTAGTATTGGAATGGCTCCATTTGAGGCTTTATACGAAAGGCGATGTAGATCACATATAGGTTGGTTTGAAGTGGGTGAAGCCACTATGAGTGGACCTGATGTTGTGTTTGAGGCTATGGAGAAAGTTAAGCTGATTTGGGAAAGGTTGAAGACAGCCCAGAGTCATCAGAAGTCATATGCAGATATGAGAAGAAGAGCTCTTGAGTTTGAGGTTAACGATCTTGTATACTTGAAGATTTTACCTATGAAGGGGGTGAAAATATTTGGTAAGAAAGAAAAGCTTAGTCCCTGATACGTCAGCCCTTATAGAGTTTTTAATTGTATTGGGAAAGCAACTTACGAGATTGAACTGCCTACAGATTTATCAGCTATCCATCTTACCTTTCACGTTTCTATGCTCAAGAAGCACATTGGTGATTCTGTTGTTGTTAATCCATCAGAAAGTTTTGATCTTCAGGATAGCCTTTCATATGATAAAGTTTCGATTAAAATCCTAGATTATCAAGTTCGTAGACGAAGAAATAAGGAAGTTCTCTAGGTCAAAGTTCTGTAGTAAAATCAATCAGTCGAGGGTGCTACTTGGGAAGCAGAAGCAGAAATGCGAACCAGATACCCTCTTCTCTTCTTCGCGAGTTTAAATTAATCCAAAGGTACTATTATTCCCTAATCCATTTTCCTTCTAATCCAGTGTATTCAGCTATATGGTTATTCTCTCTATGATTCATGCATTTTGTGAAGTATTCGAAAGTTTAGAATGAAGTAAGCCCTTTTAGTGAGTTGTTCCATCTATAAGTCGTCATTTTCTCTTTTTCTTGGCCTATTTAGCCACATTTGAGGATGAATGTTTCCAAGAGGGAGATATTGTAATACCCCGAGACTCTAACCAATAGTGCAACCATGAATCAAGCTTATGAGAAATAAATTATAATGTTTTGGGTTGTTTTCTGATCAAGGATGGTGTGTATTAAGTCCTTAAGATGTCCTAACGATTGCGTGAATCAAAACATTCCTTACCAATTGAATTCTTTGGAAGGATATTGGTATAGTCAACTTCAAACGGACATATCTCTCATTATACTTGGAATTTTTGAGCTCATGACCTATCACTAGATAGATAATTAAATTAGCTTTCCAACTATACCAATTTTGCCATCCGATACCGGAGCAAAGAGTTATACCTATTTTACTCCGGCATGTCAATCTGGAAAAGGGTGATGACGTTTTTGACGGCCTGTCACATTTCTGACGATATTTCTAATGACGTCATCACGTTTTTGACGACATTTCTGACGATGTCGTCAACCTTAGGCAGAAAATCATAAAATTTGACCCTTTTGTGATGACATTTTGTGACGTCCAATCACGGGTCTGACGTCCTATCACGAATGTCTTCAGCTATTTTTTAAGCAATTTAGAGATGTTTTGCAAGGGTATTTTGGTCTTTTACCATCTTTTGGTGGCCTCTATAAATATGAGAATCCCATCCAAACCCTACTTCCATCATTTTCTCTTCCAATTCTCTTGAGATAATATATCTCGGGTCATATCAAGAACATAAATTTTCCAAGAATCATCCATAAATCTTCAAAATTTCTTCAAGAACCAAGTTCGTCATAGTGTGGGATTCAAGAATTATTTATTTCTAGTGAAGATAGAGTCTCAAGCACTAAAGTTCATCCAATTTCAAAGATTAAGGTACGTGGGGTTTTGAACAAGAACACTTCTTTTGTTCTTGTGCCCAAAGATTTAATTTCTATTGAATTTCATGAATTCTGCAAAGTGGGTTTACACCCAAATTACTTTATCAAGGATATTTGAGATTTGAGATATACAAGATTGACACATATGACTACTTCATTGTCTTATTTCTTAAATTAAGAATTTGTGTCATGAGTTGTATATTGTTATCATGAAATGATAATTTCTACGTGATTTATGATATGTGCCATGATTTATATTTTTCTATGAGAAGTTTGTCTATTGAATATATATTAATATTGAGCTTGAGAGTGAAAAATGAGTTCTATGATGTTTTCTGGAAGATTCGATACTTGATATGATTTGATAAGCAAGTGTACTTGATGATGAGAAAGATTATTTGGAGATTTAGTCGAGTTAGGAATCCACAAGTTGATTATGATTTACAAGTGAGATATATATTTATATTTTGGTCTTCATGATAGACCCTTGAGTTGATTAAGGTAGATTTCCTAACGCGTTCTCAGCTTAAGTTTGGGTGTAGTGTTTAGCACCGAGAGGGAAGTATGGGTTCAGGCATCCAACATCCCCAGAACTAAGTGCCACCATAGGATTGAGATTAAGACCCAAAGGCTAAGACAGTTATCACTAAAGTTAAGGTTCTACTCCGATGGAAAGGATAGAACAACTCTCCCCAACGTGGGCAAGACATTGGACTCCATGTAAGCTCACATGGTTTATGTCGGTTATAAGAAACTCCCAATTCTATTATAGTCCAAGTTTCATGAGTTACTAAGTCACTCTAAGTCATGAGTCTAAGACTTTGAGTTGAGTCCAACGGTTAGTGAGATTTATGAAGCATGTGTTATTATTGATGATTTATGAAAAATATGTTTCAGGTAATTCAAGTGAAGAGAGTCATTATAATCAGCATGGATGATTTTCTTATACATTTATGATATTATTTAAATGTTGTCAGCACCCCCACATACTCAGTACATTTCCAAGTACTGATTCCCATACTCTTCTGTGTTCTATATTTTCTCGTGATGTAAGTTCAGGTGCTCAGTCTCATCCGCGATAGTGATCTTCAAGTACCTACATCTACATTCATACAGTTGGTGAGTCCTCATGGTTCGATGACCTATGTCCCCAATTTTTTTCTTGATAGTAGATGGTTATTTATTTCCAGTTCAGTACAGGTCAGTTGGGGATCTGTCCTAATGGCTCCTCAGTTTTATGTAGTAGAGGCTTTGTCATACTAGAGTACCAGTTTGTATAGAACTTCAGTATTTTGATTGTACAGGATAGTATTTCTTTGTATTTCAGTATGTTCATGATATGATTATTCTTCTTTATTACAACTTGATTATTGTCATAGTGAGTTATAAAGGAGATGACAGGCTCAGAGGGTTAGCTTGAGGTCCCGTGTGGCCTTAAGCACCGTGTGACATCTTGGGATAGGATCTTGGGGCGTTACAGTATCCCAAAAAAAGGGGTATGACTATAGTAGCCAATGAGAAGAATGAATTAATTCGACCTAGACCTATCATAGGTTGGAGAATATGCATGGACTACAGAAAATTAAACTCTTGGACTCTGAAGGATCATTTCACAATGTCTTTTATTGACCAAATATTTTATTTATTAGTAGATGGGGTTGGTATTGCATCTATGATAGTTATTCAGGATACAACCAAATGCCCACTGCACCAGAAGACAAAGAAAAGACTATATTTACATATGAATATTGAACCTTTACATTCAAGTCGATGCCCTTTGGGTTGTCTAATGTGCCGATTATATTTCAAAGGTGAATGATGTCAATTTTTTTAGATATGGTGGAGGACACTTTGGAAGTGTTCATGAATTATTACTCTTCAGAAGGTGATTTTGTAATAAATACTTGGCAAATCTAAATAATGCCTTGAAGAAATGTGAATAGTTTAATCTTGTTCTCAACTAGGAAATTGTAACTTTATCATAAAAGAAGGAATTTTGTTGAGGTGGAAGATTTATGTTAGAGTTATTAAAGTCAAATGAATAAAAATTGACATGATTTAAACTCTATCCCCACCAATCTTGGTGAAGGGTGTCTGTAATTTTCTGGGTCATGTAGGGTTTTATAGGAGGTTTATTAAATACTTCTCCAAGATTTCCAACCCTTTGTGAAAATTATTTGGGAAGGAGGTCAATTTCTTGTCAAATGATGATTTTCTTAAGGCATTTTAGTGCCTTATACAAAAGGTTGTTGCTTCCCCCATTATCTGTAATACCCCGATCATTCCTTAAGCCTAAATCTGTCTTTTTGAATGGGTATGTATGACTTCCAGAATAATTGATGTTTAAACCATGTTGTATTCTCGAATTTCCATTTTTTCATGTAGAGCATTGAATAATCTTTCCATTGATACCAATTTCATCAAAATCCAACATCGGATGAGTGAGATATGGCCGTTTTACTAAATGTTATCGGATCGCCAGGTTTGGCGGTTGACCTAGTGGACCGTCAGGTCCTTGGTGTCCCATCAAGTGTCCCATCAAGCCAATATAGTAGCTCCCTTTGTTGGATGTTGTGTGATGGTCAATGTGGTGGACAGTCACAAAGTTGACAGACCGTTAAGATATCTGTCCGACCAAGGCAGAATGACCCATTCCTATGCCCCGAGTAACGGACGATACGGTGGACCGTCAGTCCCTCTGATGTACCATCACTTCGACCGTCACACTGAGGTAGAACATTCCAGTTTTGACACTCGAGCGATGGACAACCTAGTGGACCTTCAGCTAATCTGAAGGACCGTCAGATCGACCGTCACAGGCCCCGATCAGTAAATTTCAGCATTTTTCAAAAGGGCATCTTTGTAATTTCCACTCCTTGTGGCCTTATATATATATCTATGTAGAGAAGACAATATCATTTTCTCTCCATTTCTCTCCAATTTTCTTTCAAGAATTCTCTAGAAACCTAGGGTTTCTTCCAAACCCAAAAATCAAATCATCTCTAAGAAATTCAAGAAATCTCCAATAAATTTCTTCAAGTTGTTCAAGAACTATGTCCCTCAATTCAAAGGTAACATGGTCTTGATCTAAAAGTGTAAGAAAGACATTTCAAGCAAGTTTCTATATCTTCAAAATAAAAATCTAAGGTATGCGGGGTTTGAACAAGAATACTCCTTTCGTTCTTGTGCCTAAAGATTTACTTTCTATTATTGATTTACATGATATTGCAAGTGGGTTTACATCCAAATATCTCTATTAATGATTTATGAGATTTGAGTTGAATTAGTTTGATATTTATGATTATTTCACTATCATGTTTCTTAAATTGAGAATTTATTCCATGAGCCATATATTATCATTATGTATTGATGATTTCGAAGCAATTTATGTCAAGTTCCATGAGTTGAATATTTTTATTATGAATTGATGAGTTTTGAATGATTTGAGACAAGTGTCATGAGTTATGCCTTTTCATTAGAAATTCGATTATTGAATGTATATTGATATATGAAATTGAGAGGAAAGAATGAGTCTTATGATGATTCCATGAAGTTTTTTATATTTGAAATGATTTGATAAACAAATGTACTTGATATTGAGAAAGCTTGTGTTGAGTTGAGTCGAGTTAGGAATCCAGAAGATGTTTATGATTTTTAGATGAGATATATATTTTTGTTTTCGTCTTTATAATAGAACCATGAGTTGATATTGATTGAGGTGGATTTTCTAACACATTCTGAGCTGAGTCTGGGAGGAGTATTTAGCACCGAGCGAGAAATTTGGTATTTTCCCAAAACTACGTGCCACCGTAGGATTGATGTTGATAATGGTGGGCAAAATTCCGAGTATGAGATTGAGGTTGTACTCCCTGGCAAGAGTACAACACCCCTGCCAATGTGGGGTTTTCTCCTTAGGTGGGCAAAACTTTGGACTCCATGTGGCTCACAGGGTGTAGTCATGTCGGTTATAAGAAACTCCCACGTCCATAATGATATAAGTCTCTTGGGTTACCGAGTCACTCTGAGTTACAAGTTAAAGAGTTTGAGTTGAGTTAAATGAGTTATGAGATTTATGAAACACGTGTCATTACTGATGATTTATGGAAATAATGTTTCAGATAATTCAAGCGAAGATAGTTATTATTGTCAGCATGCATGATTTCTCATACATTTATGATATTATTTAAAATGTTGCATCCACCCCTACATACTCAGTAAATTCCCAAGTACTGACCCCCATACTTCTTTGTATTCTGTATTTCCTCGTGATATAGGTTCAGGTGCTCAGTCTCAGTAGCGACAGTGATCTTTGACTACCTTTCTCTACACTTCTGCAGCTGGTGTGTCCTCATGGTTCGAGGACCTGTGTCTCTAATTTGGTCTTATTAATAGATGGTTATTTACTTTTAGTTCAATACGAGTCAGTTGGGGATCTGTTCCAATGGCTCCCCGGTCCTATGTAGTAGAGGCTTTGTCAAACTTGTGTACCAGCATGTACAGAGATTTTAGTATTTTCTCTGTACGGGGTAGTATTATTTCATGTTTTAGTATGTTTATAACATGGTTATTCCTCTTTATCTTAGCATGATTTGCTCTATAATGAGTTCTAAAAGTGATGAAAAGTTTAGAGGGTTAGCTTGAGGCCACGTATGGCCTTAAGCACCATGTGACGTCTCGGGATAGGTTCTTGGGGCGTTACATTATCATTTCCCAAGATTGTTCCAAACTATTTGAAGTGATGCGTAATGCAAGTAGATTTGCACTTAGGGATGTTCTTGATAAAAAGAGAGAAACCTTTTTACCCTATTTACTATGTAAGAAAGCCATTGAATAGGGATAAAAAACACATTGTTATTGAGCAATAGCTACTTGTTCCTGTTTATTCCATTATGAATTTTAGGGTGTACTTTTTAAAAACTAAATTTTTCATTCACACTAACAATTTATCATTGAGGTACTTGATGGAAAATAAAGATGACAAGCATATATTAATCAGATGGATGTTGTTGTTACCGAAATTTGACTTTAGAGTCAAGGACAGAAAATGTTACAAAAATCAAGTAGCATACCATCTATCAATTTGAGAATGAAAGATAAAAGTTGGATGATTTATAAACTGATTGCTTATTCTCATATGAACGAGCACTTGCGGTTACCATTGACCTCCCACCTTGGTATACAAATCATTGCACCTATTTGGTCAGTGACATCATCCTCGGAGATCTTTATTTTTCTAAAAGAAAGAAGTTTCTTCATGATATGAATAATTTTTCTGTGATGAGCCTAACTTGTTTAGGGTGAATGCAAATAATATCATTTTAAGATGGGTACCGGTGGTGGAAATGTTGAATATTTTCTAGGATTGTCTTTCATCCAAGTAAGAGGACATTATGCTGGTGATCGCACAGCTAAGAATATTTTACAAAGTAGGAACTATTAGCCCAAATTTATATGGATGCATATGAGTTTGTTAAATTATGTTGTCCATGTTAGTGACAAGGATTGATTTTTATACATTAGGAGTTATATATGAACTCAATATTGGAGATCAAATTATTTGATATATGGGGCATTTATATATGGCCCCTTTGTGAGTTCTTATGGTTATAGATACGTTTTGGTTGTTGTGGACTATGTGTCCAAATGGGTGGACGTTGGACATTGGTAGACAATGAGGGGAAAATGCAGTGACATTCTTGAAAAATAATATTTTCTATCATTTTGGTACTACTCAAACAATTAGAGGCGATGGGGTTTACCACTTTTGTAACAAGGTATTCACGACAGCTTTAGAAAAGTATGGTGTAAAACAACTCGAGGTGGCTACCCCCTTTCATCCCCAAACTAGTGAGTATGTGGAAGTGTCAAATAGAGAGATTAAGATGATATTGGAAAAGACTATTAATGCAAATCAAAGAGATTGGTTAGGAAGATTGATGATACTCTTTGGGAAACTGGACTTCCTTTTAGATTATAATAGGTATGTCCTAATACCAATTAGTATTTGGTAGATCTATTTTTCTAGTGGAACTTCAGGACACTTAATAAGCTAAATTTTAGTAGGAAAGATTCAACAGATTGACATTGGACCAGCTAAATAAGATGGATGAATTCGATCTTCGTGCGTATGAGAGATTAAATCTCTATAAGAAGATAATGAAGTTATACCATGAAATAAATATTGAAAAGATAGAGATCCATACCTATGTTTAAATTATTTTGTCGAAAATGAAATCTAAGTGGTCCAGAAACTTTCAAGTTTTTCAAGTTTTTCCATCTAGAGAGGTAGAATTAGAAAAAAATTAAGGGAAGTTTTTCAAGGTCAATATGCAATCAGTCAAGCAATATGTTGGTTTGAAATAAGAGTTAAATCTAGTAAAATTGGTTCATCTTCATAAAGTCTGAAAATTCAATATAACCAAGTCTTGCCATGACTTTAAATTAGACACTAGTTGGAAGAAACTCTGAATGTGTTGAAAATTTAGGTTTTAAAGTGTTTTATCATTGACAATTGTTAATGTGAGTGCCAAGTGTTCAAAGATTTTAAAATTAGAGGGTGTTAGACATTTTCTGTTGCTTGATGGGTTGACTAGCAAATAATTGTAGAGCTAGCAAAAAGTCAGGTCAAGTCCTCATATTAATATCAATATGCATACACTTTTGATAAGTTTTGATGACCACAATGATGAACCCTCACATATTTAATGGACTATCAAGCTTAGACTTCATTAAATTGACATGAACATACCATTTTGGGTTAGCATGATGGCTTAGCTGACAACACGTCACATACATCATGGACCATCCCTTGAATAGAAAATTAAAATTCAATTGAAAGTCACACTGTAGTGTTTCAATGGTTTAAGTGGTGAACCATCGACATACTAATGAACTGTCACATTGATAATCAGAGGTAAGAGTTAAATTCTTTCTATGTGATTTGAATTCAACCTGACCCAGAACTATCCAACACCTATTTAAGCTTAATATCAGTCCATTATCTTATCCAAACTTTATCCTCTTATAACTCAACATATTTAATTAATACCCATCTTCTATTACCCTTTCCAAATCACCTTCTTTAACAATTGAAACTCCCACATTCACAAATCATATATCACATTGATCCCCCATGAAGCATGCTATGTATAATCATTCAAAATTTAAATCACCCTATAATCAATGAAAATATATCACCCAACACTTGACCTGCTCTTGATAACTCTATGTTTTTGTATTTTACACTTGCACATTTCCATCTTTCATTTATATTTAATTACTCAGGTATATTTAAATTTCTATTTAATTTAAGTCTAGTTTGTGTTAGTTTTGTTTATCTATAATAGACCAAAATAACTAGTATGTGATGTAAATTTTTAATTAGGTATTTGTGTGGTGTTGATAGTTGTAATTTGCATATTGTTGCGTGGTAACTATGGGGTTGAAGTGTTAGTTAACCAAAGGACGCTAAAAATATATTTGAGATGATCAAGTTGTGGTAAACTCCATATAATGTTTGGTAAATTCTGTAGCTTATTAAAATAAATTCAAGTAAAAGTGTTTCCCACCAAGTAAATCCTACCATAGATACCATGCCTAAAAATCCATAATAAGCAATAGGTGGGGCTAGAATAAGGAAAGTATGGGCTATTGCTACATGCTACATCGAGAATTCATGATGAGCCAAAAGTTTAGGCCGGTGAAGCTGAGGCCCTAGCCTATAATACCGACTAAGTGATATGGTGCGTAACCATTCCTCCTAGTTTGAAAAGAAGAATGGTTCTTTAAATTTTTATTTGAGTAATAGAAGGGAGAGCATCAATAGTTCTAGCTCTAGAACTAGTGTAGAGAGTTTAATGGGGGACGTCATATGTTTGAATAAAGAATCTATGATAGAAGCGGGTGATTTCATCAATAGAAAAGACTCGAAGGTTAGAGAATCCATTAGATGGATGGCTGAAGGCACTAAAAATAACTATTTGATTGCCTTTAACAAACCCAATGTAGAATCATGATGAGACCAATTATTGAGAAATGACTAATACTAACAGCAAATCTGTTAGGCTATCATGATATTGAAAAGTAGTTCAATAACTATGGGTTAAGCTGTTTGAGCACTCCACCTCATTCTTATTAACCTACTATTGCAGAGAATTATTTATCAATTATTTAGAAATCTTAGAGAAAGAATACCCAGATAGGCAAAATGCATATAATATATAGAATAGAACTGGAATTCCATTCTGGGGAGTATCAGTAGACATATCAGACCAAACTATTAACCGAATCTTATTTGGTCAACTGTACACTGCCCCAACTGTTACTCCAAAGCTTGCACATCGAATGACCACTGCCTCTAAAATATGTCCATTGCTTTTCAGAGTTCTGACAAACAATAGAGATCATCCTGATTAAATAATATAGAAAGGACAGTCAACTCCTTATTAAGTTTCAAAGCATAGTTTTGGTGGGTTGTGATTAGGATATGACTGATGCCTATCAGTAAGGAAGAAAACCTAAACCCACAGAGAGTTGTTATGGTTCTAAGTTTTGTAGAAAGGCTGAACATAAATTTTGCCAAGTGATTGGTGATGATTTGTTTGTAACAGAACATAATAGACTGAGTGCATTTCTCATTATGAAATTGTTGTAATACCTCGAAAAATGGGTCTCAGAGTGTCACACAGTACTTGAGGCTACGAGTAGCCCCAAGATAACCCTTTGAGCCATTTTCATTCAGTTCAACACAAATCAACGGGGTTTTCAAAAATAACCCTCAAATATCAACAGAGTAATCATCATCCAAGAATAAAAGAATTTTAGACAGAGAACAAAATACGACTTATTAGTCAACTCCCAACATCTATACTAGTCTGACAAGCCTCTAAGAAAATCAATAAAACCAATGAGTCATTGAGGCATGTCCCAACTGACTCATACTCAGTTAGCAAATGTAAACAATTTTGTGAAACCAACATCAGAAATTACGTCATCAGAACATAAGGACTCACCACAACAGAGGATATAGAACAACGTGCTCGAAGAATCACTGTCGAACCTAGAACTGAGCACCTGAACCTATATTCCAAGAAAATGTAGCCCACATACGAAGATGTGGGTCAGTACCATGGAAAGGAACCGAGTATATGGGGGTGTATGAAGTTGTATAAACATCATCATCATAAATATTTATAAGAAATATGCAGGATGTATGAAAGACTCACATAGCCCGAAGAAAATCATCATAATCATGAGAGGATGAAATAAGTACAATAAAAAATATGAGTCATCATATAATTTGTCAATCACTTTCAGTTCATCAAGAATACCAATTCTCATAATGTAAATATCATTTAAATCTTTCGAAAGAATAACTTTCACAATTCCACTTTTAAATCACTTCACCATTCACCATACACACAAGGAAGCACACACACTGGGAGATCCTATAACCGACATAAACCATGTGAGCTACATGGAGTCCAACGTACAACCTACGTTGGGGAGATCCGTCCTATCCTTTTCATCGGAGTAGGACTATCGATATCAAATTCACACAAACTAGTGATCACTATATAAATCAGCCTCAGGCTTACTCCTACGGGGGCACGTAGTTCTAGGAAAGTAAGGTCGCTTTATACCTCCCACTTGGTGCGAAAGATTTCTCCCAGACTTAGCTCAGATCATTGCAAAGACAATCCATAACAAAATAATTTTAGTAATATATAAATGTATATCGGGAGCCATCATACTTCCCATCTATCAAAATCAACCACGTGGTTGATTTCTTTCACACTCGAGTTCAAAACAACTCCATCAAGACAAAACAGTTAAATAATTCAAAATATCTCAAATATTCAACATCAACATTCTTATAACACATACTTTCTCAAAAAAACATAACACATACTTTCTCAAAAAAACATACTTTTCAATGGGAATTCACGACCCAACTATCAAAATCATGATAAATATCATTCAAGATTCATGTTTTATATCTCCACATATGTAAATTTATCTTTCAAAATCATAAACATCAAGATTTCATAATAATCATCGTAAGATATGGGTTCATGCTTCAAATTCATAAAAATCAAATAAAAATCATGCCTTTGTAAAGAAAATTATTTTTGGGCACAAGAACGAAAGAGAGTTTTTGTTGAAAAACCCCACATACCTTGAATGATGAACTTTAGATCGATACTCATTTTTGAAATATTAATCGTGCCTTTGAATGATGGTTCTTGGAGTTCTTGAACAAGGAACTTGAAATCTTGAATAAATTTGCAGAATTAGTGGTGAACTTTGGAGGTACTTGAAGTTGGATGTAGGAGCTTAGGGTTTTCTTTTTGAGGGAATTTGATGAAATATAACATATAATGCTTCTAATAGGCTTTAATATAGGATTTGGATGGATTTTGGGTGAGGGGTGATGACCAAATTGCCCCTAAAAATCAAATAATTCTCGAATTTGTCCTTTGGTGGACTGTTTTGATAGTCTGAAGTAGATCAACCATAACGTTTTACTCTGATATCCAAATTGGATGAAACAAATTTCATTAGAAAGAGGACTCTAATATCTTTCCGTT